>NC_035445.2:39128794-39436063 GCF_002127325.2 Helianthus annuus | reverse complement strand
AGGCTAAATCTAAAAAGTATGAAGGAATTTAAATTCACCAGTTAAACCCATTAACAACGGCTCAAATTTGAAAGTATGAAGGTATAAAAGCTCCCCAGTTATACAATCGTCGATCTCAATCTCGTTAAATGATTGAGCTCTCTAGTATTCCTTCGAAGGCAGCGTGCCTGAGATATCTCGTCAACTTCCAATCACCAATTAGCCGCTGAACCTTCTTTGCAACAATATTAATCTATCAACACCACAACTTTACTTCTACGTAAACAACAATATTAATCAATCACGTCAATATATAACTTACTAACTGGTATACTAACCTTGAATCTGGAGATATTATGCCAAAATCAATCTGAGATGTAACATTATGCCGACACGTGGCCCAAATTATTCATGTTTATAATAGATAATAGATCTCGACTTCATCCTGGCTGGACTCTTGTAACGCTGTTTGACCACTATTTGACCAAAGTCAAACCACTGTTTGACCAAAGTCAAGCTACTATTTGGATAAAAAGAACCACTGTTTTCTCCACAAAACACTGTTTTAACCCAACAGTGTTTTGAAACCACTGTTTAACCTAATAGTCGTTTCGAAACACTATTTAACCCAACAGTGGTTTCAAACACTGTTTAACCTAACAGTGGTTTCAAAATACTATTTGACAATTTTTGGCTCAAACCGTCAATAACGGTTTCTTATCAAAACACTGTTTGACAATTTTTGGCTCAAACTGTTGAAAATTTGAATCAAACCAAACCAAACCGTTACAAATGGTTTGGTTTTACGGTTTAAGCTTTATACACCTTTATAATTATAATAAAAAGATATAAAATTCAATAATTATAATAAAAAGATATAAAATTACGATATTCCAGTTGCATCATCTCCCCACCAGTTGTAGGATCAAATTGGCATCTATAAAAACTACATCTCAACAAAAAATAAATAAAGATTGTATCAATTCAAGATATCTAATAATAATGTTCTTTTACCATTTTTAGACCCAATTACATGCATATGCTCTAAATTTCATAATAATCTTATTTTTCTTTACTATTGATCATATTTTCTTTACTATTGATCATATTTTCTTTACAATGGAACGACTAAGCATGATATTTTTTGTGTTTTTAAAAGATAAATATGATATTATGAAATTTTGATCAGTCATGTGTTTGGTTTGAATTCGAATATAAACTGAGATAAATGCAAAATTCCCGTTCTTTAATATGTAATTTCTTGTTTGTTTTAGACAGGGAGTGAAATAATACAAAAGTAGTAACTCACCTTCCATCCATGCTAAGAATAATAACTGTATTCTTCTGGTGGCCAAACGCAATAATGTATTGTCAACCTTCAACCAAACGAAACTGGGCCACTGACCACTCTGAGCTGAAGTACTTGGGCAAGACTTATTTGAGTCACCCGTGAATTCCATTCCAAAGCTGAAACAACAAATGAAATTTAATTTAAAATTATCATAAACATTCTAATTAAGTAATCAAGTTGTCGAGAATGTCTAAATACCGTTCATGTGCTCAGAGTTTTGATCTGTTCGTATTGAATGAGTTTGGCCACGAAATGAAACGATGTATAAAAAAATCACAAACATATCACAAATTAATCCTGAGACAGAGGATTTTGAAGCAAAAAAGACATACCCATTGTATATATTAATGCGTATGATCTATATAAAGTTTCAAAATCAACCAATCAATCAAACAAAACACAATTTGAAACTATACAAATCGGTAATTACTAATAACCCTCTGTTTTGCAAAAATAATGAAATGACCTACCAGTTAGTCCCCAATTTGTATGAATTCAGATTTCTTCCTACCAATTCCGAAATGGCGGAACCCTAGTTCGTCTTCTTTCAGAACACCAGTAGTCAAGATCTAACACCAAAACAAAATGAAATCACAAATCAAAATCACACATTTCTGGCAATCCTCGAAAGAAAAACAATCGACCGAGATAGAGCAGGATATTCAAAATAATACAACAAAATTGGAAGAATGCTTGCCTAATAAAAACAAATAAACATATAAGTTCAAGGCTTCAAACATTAAAAACCTCGATGTAAGCTACAACCGCCTCAGAATGTTTCTCAAAAACCTCGATTGCACCCATATTTTAATGCTCCTAACATAAGGACTATTATGATTGGAATCAAAAACAAAAACCAAAAACAGGACTGTTATGATTGGAATCACATAACAAAAACATCAAAATTGGAAGGGATAAGCATACCTATGTTCTTGATTGATGAAGATGAGAGTGAAGAACACGAACTTGCACCTAACACGCATCACGACTTCAAACCCTTGAGGCCTTGTTACGTTCCATCGAAGATCATTGTAGAGTTTTGCAGGATCAGAAAGAGCATAAAAAGGGTGATAATAATACATCTTAAAAAGAAAAAATAATAATAATATAATATAATATCAGTATGCAAGTCGCAATTTTTGTCGTTTTAATTAGTAATTACGATTACTTGTCCCCCAATCGTCCTTGGAACGATGGATATCGTGACAACTGTGTTCTGTAATCGATGTTCAATGTAAAAGAATGTTGATTATTAACAAAACAGTGTGCTTTGGTGTTATTATGTGTGTTTTTGTGTTATTATATGTGTATTTATGTTTGGTGATTTTTCAATTAGATTCGATTCCGATTTCAAGCTTTAAATCGCTTTCTGGAAAGTTATACGCGCAATGATGCGTAAATATAACTAGTTTAACGCAACGAACACTCTGGAATAGTGAAATAGGCTTAACATACCTTAAATAACCTCCACATAACTTAGAAATAAGTTTTGGATGGTTTGGTGTGTTGAAATCAAGTTTGTTCGATTGAAGGGACTATTTATGTCAAACTGTGAAACTATACCGATTTGTATAGTAATGAACATTCCGGAACTTGATCATAAGTTAAACATACCCTAAATAACCTTTACATAGCTTAGAAATAGGCTTTGAGGGGTTCGGTATGCTAAAATAAACTTTATTGATCAATAGGGACTAAAAGCGTCAAAAAGTGCATAAGTTTGCATTTGAGGGAAGTACTGAAATGCTACAAAGTAAAGCAACTTTGTTGAAAAAGGAGTTTGAACTTTTTACGTGCATGCCTGGTGAAACAATGAAGACTCTTATTGAAAGATACTGTCATTTGGTTCGCACTATGTCACAGTTGAAAATTACAAAGACTCCAGCAGAATGGGTTGAAAAGCTTGCTGATGCGTTACCACAATAGGAATGGGGTACATATCTGATGATATTGAAGAATTCCGGACAGTTTAGCAGGTTATCGATTGCACAGTTTATAGAGAAGTTGGAGGCACAGGATCTGGAGCAGCAGAAAATTGCTAGAATGAACAGTTCTACTCATCAACAATATATTAAATTGTACTATAAAGGAAATGTTCAAACTGTTGAAGCAAGTCCAAAGATACAAACTGCATTTAGTGCTGGAAATCAATCTACACCAAGCAGTCAAGGATCAGTCAACACTAGTGGGTTCTCAACGGTGAATTCTCCAAGTGTTCAAAGTGCATCTGCTGGAAATGGGCATTCGATTCAGTGTAATGTAGCTCTACATCTTCAAAATAGTCAAAATTATTCTGAAGAAATTGTAAAGCATCATATGGGATTATTGGTCACAGCATTAGAGTCTTATGAAGGGTTGATTGCCGGAAGAATTGGTAATCCGATGCTCACAAAGGAAGATTATGACCAAATTGATGCAGAGGAGCTAGAACTGATGGATATTAAATGGGCCTTAGCGAGCGTTTTGAGGAGAGCAGAAAAGTTTAGATTGGTTACAGGAAGAACTAATTTCATGGATACAAATCTTTCTAATCTTGGATTTGATAAATCTAAAGTTGTTTGTTTTCGTTGCAGGGAGAAAGGCCACTTTAAAAGAGAGTGCAAGAATCAGGAGCCGAGAGGAGCAAAGGAGTCGTCTGGGAAAGATGATTATTATAGGAAAACAATTTATCAGCAAATCACTCATCAGCCGCATCAACAAAAAGTAGCTCAAACGGCACATGGAAAAATGATAGAGGATGCAAATAGGAAAGCTTATTATGGCGTCGTTGATCAAGAAGATGAGAGAATGGTTGAAGGTTTTAGCTGGGATAAGTTTATTCCAGCTGATCCAAATGTTCAAGCTTTTATTGCACATATTGTTCGACAACCAGATATGCTGAAAGAATGGATGGAAGTGTTATCTGATGAAGAGAAAAGTGAAGATGAAGGATCTGTTTCATCTAAAAACAGTTCATCAGAAACAAGTGATAGTGATGAAGAAATGGAACATATAAATCTTGGAAAAACACATTTATCTTCTGACACTTTTGAATTTTATTTTGCAGAAAAGTTGAAGAAATTGAAAGAGAAGAAAGTTGCAAAAGAATTGAAAGAAGTCAAAGTGGTTGAGAAGATTGTGGAAGTTGAAAAGATAGTTGAAGTCGAGAAGATCGTTGAAATCACAAAACCCTGTCTTACATGTTTAGAGTCTTGTAAACAATGTATAGAGAAAGACGAGAGGTTTAGTGAGTTAGAAAAGTTGAAAGAACAATTGTTATTTGATGTAAAGAATTTGAAAAAGTCGTATGATGTATTGAATAGGCATGTGAATAGTCTGGAGAAGACTAACTCTGAAAGAGAGAAAGCTTTGAAAATGATGAATGCTACCATGATGACAAAGCAGAAAGAGATCAACATGTACATAGAAGAATGTGCAAAGTGGAAGAAAGAGTTGGATAGTGAAGCAGCTGAAAATGAAAGAATCAGAAGATTGCTGCAAAGTTACAAAGGCTGTGACTACATAATTGATAGAATTTATCCAACAGTTGAAGGATTTGAAGCATTTAAAGGTGAAGAAACAAAGCCAAAGAAGAAGAAGGATACTGGTAAGAAACAGGGTGTCTGTTATAATAAGTGTCCGCCTCCGATTTGGGAAGGGTACTCGCCTAGAAAACCTAATGAAGAAGAACTAAAACAGGCGGTCAATTTTAAGCTAGAATCCGAGGTAATCGATGTTTTACCAGACAATATTGATGTCACGTTTACAGCGTCCGACACAGATCATGAGTCAGAACTGATAAAACGAGTGGTCGATCAGGTGTTGGATAAGGATGAGGAGTCAGAGTCAAAGTCCGAGTCCGAAAGTTCGTGTTAGTCAGTCGGGAGTTCAAATTCGTACGAAAAGAGTTCGAAATAATCGTGAAAACGGGTTTATAGTAAAGAATTTTTGCTGTCAAAATCTAATTTGAATGATGAAACGTTTGAAGTTGCATATACTTTGAATGATACTGACAAATTATATTTTGATAAGGAGTTTCCAATAAGAGGTGTTAAAACTGAATTGATAAAAAGGTTTTCAAACTAACAGAAATTAACATTTCTGAAATAAAAGATGAAAATCTTAATGTAAAACCTAAGCCTTACACCTCAAGAGTACAACAAAGATTAAACAAGAAAAAAGGTTACAATTCTGGTTCTGGTTTTCAAAAGAAACCAAACCAAAATCGTAGCTACAAAAAGAAAGGACTTGGTTTTATTCCACCAGAAAACTATAAAAATGAAAAATTTTCTAAAACAAATACAAAATTTGTTTCAGGTACAAGCTCAGAAGAGGAAGCAAAGAGCCCAGAAGAGGAAGCAAAGAGCCCATTCTGGAAACAATCTAACCAAGAATTTCTTGCCGAGAAGAGAAAGAATGGAGCTTATGTGAAGAAAGAGACAAGAACCTGTTTCCGATGCAATGAAGCTGGTCACGTTGCATGGAACTGTCCGAAAGCGACAAACACAAAACAGGGAGTTTCTGGAAAACTGAAAGAAGTTATTCTTGATAAAACCGAACCACCAACTGAAAAATTTAAAGTTTTCAAAAATTCAACATTTGAAGTTGGTGAGTGTTCGAAGAGATTTTACAGGCGTAGTGTGAAACTTGACAACCAAAAATGGGTTGTTAAGAAATCTGAAGTAAAATCTGGCAATGAATCTGATTCCACAAAATCAGAGGAGCCACAATTTGATGAGAGTGATGAAAACTCAGTTCCTTCAATGGATGACGAGAACATTCCACCATTGAGGACTGAGAATTTTGAAAGGAAAGTTGGAAAGTCTGAAATCTCAAGTCAGTGTTATTCTGAAAAGGATAATTTTGATGTTGAGAAAGCGTTTAATGGGAAAGTAAAGAAGATTTTCAGAAAAATGGTTGATGGGAAGGTGAAAGGGGTAAAGGATCTCTACGTTTAAAAGAAAGCAACTTACTCCCCAACAAAATCTGAATTGAAATCACCCAAGGCTGGTCAGGCTTGGGTGGACATTTTCTTTGCTTGAAAATCCTGACTTGCCGGAGATCCCAAGTTTGTAATCGTGGATCAGGAATCGACATCTTTCATGTTTCATAAGATTGTTTTTGAAAATACTTGAAATTGTTAAAATATTACAGGTTGAATGATTACGCCGGAGCTTCCAGGTTGGTAAGTGCGAAGCAGGAATCGGCACTTTGATGGGTAAAATGTAGATGATTCATTCCTACAATTGGTATTGATTGGTTATACCTGCAAGAGGTTATTCTTACAAGTGGTTTAGAGGTTGCTTGATTGCAAACAGTGAATCAAGGACATTAAGTTGTACTTGATTTACTACAGCTGATAAAAATGACAAGATGATGAACCATATCCCCGTACTTAAACAAGTGGTAAACTTACAAGTGGTAAAAACAAACTCATTTTCCGGAAAAATCATATTGATTAAAACAAACTTAAGTGTTTTGGAATCTAAATGAGAAAATGGTTTGTGAAAGGGGGAGTTCAAATTGTTTATGCCTAGTGAATGGCGAATTGAGGTGATTTGATATCGGTTGTCATGTTTCTGTACAGTTTGTTTTGAATTTTCTTCAAGTGGGTCTAGAACATAGTTGTTTTTCAAATTTCTTTAATGTGTTTGCATTTTAGGGGGAGTAGAAAATTTTAAAAAATCCAAAAACATTAGAAAATTTGAAAATGCCAAATTCAATTCCCTTTGTTTTACACAAACCTGTAGATAAAATCATTTGAATCAGTTTTATTCAGTATATAATTAAATATACACTTTGGACTACTTTCAACCTGTTCGACCTATTTCAGTTTTAACTAATTTTTAGGGTTTAGCCAGGTGACCCATTGCTAGAACATACCTGGATCAACCCATTTGCCGCGTTACAGCTTTAGCTATTTTTTTTAGAATTACCCATTTGACCCGTTGTGGATAACTGATAACATAACCCAAATCAACTCATTCTTAAGTAAACGGGTTAAAAATAGAGACTTTCAAGCCAATTCAAATAGAATAATATGTCTCGCATATCAAAAGCAAAAATAGGTGATAGTTTGCATCATTGAGCGATTGAACACTTGCCATACAGTTTGTGCGAAAATGAAAAGATGCTCCGTTATTTCAGGTGCATCCCCACACATAGTTCAGAGCCCATGTTGATATTTCTTCTTACCAAAGAACAAAAAGTCAGTAATCTCTCGTGCTCCACTCTACAGGCCAAAATCAATACTTTACTCGGTACCCATCTGTTTCGCTTCACCACATATTCTGGAGGCGAGACCCACTGAGTTAGGAGGCTATGCTTCACACTTCTGATAGCGTCATCTGCAACCTGCAAGCGTCTAATTTTGAGAATACTTGCTTCAGTTTCTCACAAGTCATGAATAAAATTCCAATGCAAAACAATGTGTACATCTTACCTTTGCAACTGCAAGTAAGATCGTGCTGTGTCATAATGTTCTGCAACTGATGCAAAAGGGAGGGGCAAAGAGTGTTTTCTTGGTGAAATGAGAAGTCTAATAGCGGTCAGTCCTTAACCTATCGCAAGATTCATGATTAGTCATCCAAACAGTTAACAATAGTTTCACCAAATGAGCATGATATGTACATACCTGCAAGCCGTTACCATGCATAATGTTGATCTTCTTAATTTTGGCCATAAGGATCGTCCTTAGCATGTTACAAAAGTAAAAAATAAAGTATTAGAATATGTCTTTAAGGATTGGCACAACCAACCCAACTCGTTCTAACTTGTTATACAATTACATTGTAGAGCCCAAAGGCTAAATCTAAAAAGTATGAAGGAATTTAAATTCACCAGTTAAACCCATTAACAACGGCTCAAATTTGAAAGTATGAAGGTATAAAAGCTCCCCAGTTATACAATCGTCGATCTCAATCTCGTTAAATGATTGAGCTCTCTAGTATTCCTTCGAAGGCAGCGTGCCTGAGATATCTCGTCAACTTCCAATCACCAATTAGCCGTTGAACCTTCTTTGCAACAATATTAATCTAGCAACACCACAACTTTACTTCTGCGTAAACAACAATATTAATCAATCACGTCAATATATAACTTACTAACTGGTATACTAACCTTGAATCTGGAGATATTATGCCAAAATCAATCTGAGATGTAACATTATGCCGACACGTGGCCCAAATTATTCATGTTTATAATAGATAATAGATCTCGACTTCATCCTGGCTGGACTCTTGTAACGCTGTTTGACCACTGTTTGACCAAAGTCAAACCACTGTTTGACCAAAGTCAAGCTACTATTTGGATAAAAAGAACCACTGTTTTCTCCACAAAACACTGTTTTAACCCAACAGTGTTTTGAAACCACTGTTTAACCTAACAGTCGTTTCGAAACACTGTTTAACCCAACAGTGGTTTCAAACACTGTTTAACCTAATAGTGGTTGCAAAACACTATTTGACAATTTTTGGCTCAAACCGTCAATAACGGTTTCTTATCAAAACACTATTTGATAATTTTTGGCTCAAACTGTTGAAAATTCAAATCAAACCAAACCAAACCGTTACAAATGGTTTGGTTTTACGGTTTAAGCTTTATACACCTTTATAATTATAATAAAAAGATATAAAATTCAATAATTATAATAAAAAGATATAAAATTACGATATTCCAGTTGCATCATCTCCCCACCAGTTGTAGGATCAAATTGGCATCTATAAAAACTACATCTCAACAAAAAATAAATAAAGATTGTATCAATTCAATATATCTAATAATAATGTTCTTTTACCATTTTTAGACGCAATTACATGCATATGCTCTAAAGTTCATAATAATCTTATTTTTCTTTACTATGGATCATATTTTCTTTACTATTGATCATATTTTCTTTACAATGGAACGACTAAGCATGATATTTTTTGTGTTTTTAAAAGATAAATATGATTTTATGAAATTTTGATGAGTCATGTGTTTGGTTTGAATTCGAATATAAACTGAGATAAATGCAAAATTACCGTTTTTAATATGTAATTTCTTGTTTGTTTTAGACAGGGAGTGAAATAATACAAAAGTAGTAACTCACCTTCCATCCATGCTAAGAATAACAACTGTATTCTTCTGGTGGCCAAACACAACAATGTATTGTCAACCTTCAACCAAACGAAACTGGGCCACTGACCACTCTGAGCTGAAGTACTTGGGCAAGACTTATTTGAGGCACCCGTGAATTCCATTCCAAAGCTGAAACAACAAATGAAATTTAATTTTAAATTATCATAAACAATCTAATTAAGTAATCAAGTTGTCGAGAATGTCTAAATACTGTTGATGTGCTCAGAGTTTTGATCTGTTCGTATTGAATGAGTTTGGCCACGAAATGAAACGATCTATAAAAAAATCACAAACATATCACAAATTAATCCTGAGACAGAGGATTTCGAAGCAAAAAGACATACCCATTGTATATATTAATGCGTATGATCTATATAAAGTTTCAAAATCAACCAATCAATCATACAAAACACAATTTGAAACTATACAAATCGATAATTACTAATAACCCTCTGTTTTGCAAAAATAATGAAATGACCTACCAGTTAGTCCCCAATTTGTATGAATTCAGATTTCTTCCTACCAATTCCGAAATGGCGGAACCCTAGTTCGTCTTCTTTCAGAACACCAGTAGTCAAGATCTAACACCAAAACAAAATGAAATCACAAATCAAAATCACACATTTCTGGCAATCCTCGAAAGCAAAACAATCGACCGAGATAGAGCAGGATATTCAAAATAAAACAACAAAATCGGAAGAATGCTTGCCTAATAAAAACATATAAACATATAACTTCAAGGCTTCAAACATCATTAAAAACCTCGATGTAAGCTACAACCGCCTCAGAATGTTTCTCAAAAACCTCGATTGCACCCATATTTTAATGCTCCTAACATAAGGACTATTATGATTGGAATCAAAAACAAAAACCAAAAACAGGACTGTTATGATTGGAATCACATAACAAAAACATCAAAATTGGAAGGGATAAGCATACCTATGTTCTTGATTGATGAAGATGAGAGTGAAGAACACGAAGTTGCACCTAACACGCATCACGACTTCAAACCCTTGAGGCCTTGTTACGTTCCATCGAAGATCATTGTAGAGTTTTGCAGGATCAGAAAGAGCATAAAAAGGGTGATAATAATACATCTGAAAAAGAAAAAATAATAATAATATAATATAATATCAGTATGCAAGTCGCAATTTTTGTCGTTTTAATTAGTAATTACGATTACTTGTCCCCCAATCGTCCTTGGAACGATGGATATTGTGACAACTGTGTTCTGTAATCGATGTTCAATGTAAAAGAATGTTGATTATTAATAAAACAGTGTGCTTTGGTGTTATTATGTGTGTTTTTGTGTTATTATATGTGTATTTATGTTTGGTGATTTTTCAATTAGATTCGATTCCGATTTCAAGCTTTAAATCGCTTTCTAGAAAGTTATACGCGCAATGATGCGTAAATAAAACCAGTTTAACGCAACGAACACTCTGGAATAGTGAAATAGGCTTAACATACCTTAAATAACCTCCACATAACTTAGAAATAAGTTTTGGATCGTTTGGTGTGTTGAAATCAAGTTTGTTCGATTGTAGGGACTATTTGTGTCAAACTGCGAAACTATACTGATTTGTATAGTAACGAACATTCCGGAACTTGATCATAAGTTAAACATACCCTAAATAACCTTTACATAGCTTAGAAATAGGCTTTGAGGGGTTCGGTATGCTAAAATAAACTTTATTGATCAATAGGGACTAAAAGCGTCAAAAAGTGCATAAATTTGCATTTTCGCGCATATCTTACGTTTTGAATATATCCGGACCTCCAAAAATTTAAGTAAGCATTAAAATATTTTATTTTATTGTTTGGCATGATAAAATTCCATTCGTCGCTTAATTTGGATCGTTTTTGCGTTCGTTACGACTTTCGTCGTAATTAAGCGAATAACGCGATCGTACGACCAAACGAACCGACATCCGAGATATTTTTGAGCATGTTTTGAGTTCCCTATATTTTAACTTCATTTTAGAGCCTTGAAATGAGGTTAACGGGGCTTAAACGTGCCAAAAACGAGCCGAAATGCAAGATTCTCAAGTGTAGGGACTAAACTGCAATTTCTGGAAACTCAGCCCAGGCGGGTCGCGTAAGCCTGTGTGTCTGGCTACGCGGGCCGCGTGAGATACCCAGTACAGCAACCAGTTTTTTTTAAACAGCAGCTGGTTTGCAGGTCCTTTGCACATGATTTTGATCATTCTAGGGGCATATTTTGATGGTTTTTGAGTGCCCATTGTATTCAAATACCATGTGCCCACTTGTACGGCTTAGATCAAAGCTCGTTTCCCGATAAACGATCCTAATGGCTCTAGATTTCCTATAAATACCCACCCCCATTTCACTCCCAAAGCACAATTGATCTGATTTTGGCCCTCTAAGTTGGAGTGAACACTTCATACCTGAGGGTAAATCGGATCATAGCTTGCGGGGACCTTTTGTAAGTATTCTTTCGTTCTTTTTATTTGTTTTTATCGTAAAAGTCAAATTGCATTTGACTTTCTGCATTGACCAGTTTATGGTCAATACAAAGTTTGTTTGAACTTCATAACGTGAGCGTAATCACGATGGTTATGGTCCCTAGTGACTATACCTACTGATTACCACGTTATCTAGGCTCAGTGACGAGTCGTAGCTTCGGCCAAAATGCGTATTCTCGCGTATTTTGTAACCAAGCTACCTTTAGGTATCAAAACCGTTTGTTTTGATACCAAACCTGTTTTCTAACTTAACTAAACATGTTTTAGCATGTTTAGCTCGTCACTTTTAGATTAGTGCTTGTGTAGAGTCGTAAGGCAAGCGGACTAAAGACCCGCTTAGACTTTCGAACACGACCCATTTGGTCGATCATTAGGATCCGACCAAACATTATTAGTGACCATAGTAGCATAGGGAATAACCTTCCGAGGTTATACCTTATGGTCACCTAGTTTAAGTAGTTGTATGATAGGTAGTTTATATGCCTTAGGTAAATTACTAAAATGCCCTTTTCATACATAATTGTTAATTAAGCATATGTAAACTAAAATTTTGTCACGTAACTGATTATGTAACATATTTAAACATGTTTTGGCATATAATACTTGTCATAGGACTAGTTAGACGTCTCGAACGGGCATTTGCGCACACAACGCGTTAAAGTAGCGTAAGCTACCTTAATGGGTCGCGATGGGTCGAAAGCACTTAGGTTAGGTTCCGATTTAAGATGTAGGCTTTGTTAAACTATATCACATGAGTTCCAATACTCATTTGGTTTACAAGACTTCATTCTATCCGATCTTCCGATTTAGGCGTCTATTGTTTGATTAGTGATTAGATTACTAGGTGCTGCTTGATTTCTCTGGTTTACTTGAGTTTGTTGAAGTTCTTTGATTGAGGATACTTTGCACTACATGTGAGTACATAGTTCCCCTATTTTTCTGTTTTTAAAGTGTTTTGGGGTGATTCATATGTACAAAAATGATTTCAAGAATTAAACGATGATTTCAAAAACGATTAAAACGATTTATACTAAACTAATAACGATTTCAATAAGGTGAACAAACTTGTTGGTTGTAGTTACATAACGAATGACATTCATTCGTTTTGGCCGAACCGACCAGTATTAGGTTATGGTACCATAGGATCTGACAAATCCCGTTATCTTACTGCACCCATGGTTATGTGTGGGGGTTGTGGGTAGCGACTGAATCTGTAGTAGTTAACTTACCCTTTGGTGGTTTGTTAATGCGAGAAGCGAGAAACGAGGTAGTCGAGTCACGAAGGTTTGAATGTTATTAGCGAGACAACCATAAATAAGTTTTCACAATTAAAACAAAGATGATTTAAACGAGTAAACAATTTGGAAACTATTTGGAAAACGACTTTAACGAGTTAAACATTTGGGTAAACGATTGGTTTTTCGTTAGTGTTTAGATAAAGGGACGGGTGTAATGTGATGAAAGCATGGTGGATACGCCGCTGGTATTTCCTATATATAAGTGTTTTCAACATATTACATACCGTGGCGTTATTTAGTTCACTTGGGTAAACGATTTTTAAACGATGTCACACAACGATGTTTTCTAACAGATATAAACCATACGAGTTTTATTAACGAGTTTTTACGAGATGTTTTACAAGATGGTTTTCTAAAAACAAATGTTTTGGAGTTAAGAGTCATGGCTACGAGATTTTACAAACTATAACCAACTTGATTTGAGTTGATTATGTTATGTTGCAATACACTTTTCAAAACGAGGTTTGTATTTTCGACTCTTGTAGTCTAATAAAGTACTGCAACATATAAATGAGTCATGATTCCGATATTCTTATAAAGCCTATGTACTCGCCAACATTTCTTTGCTGACTTTGTTTTTACATATGTTTCAGGTGTTGTTGCTTGATTGATTCTAGGATGCATGCATCACATAGGATCTGGACAAGGCCTTAGTGACATAATAATAGTGATAGACAATATGTAACTTGTTTGTTATGTGTTAAGACAATGTTAATGGTTAAAATTATCAATAAAATGAAACTCTTTTTGTATCCATGGTTATAAACGATAATTCTGTTACAACACTCCCCGACGTTTCTGCCACGTTTTGTTGTTTTACGTGGTTGGGGTGTGACAGATATGGAAGCAATGTTAACATAACTTTGAGTAGTAAGAAATACCTGAGACCTGAAAATGTTAAAAATAGATATATGAAAACAACATACTAAAAGTTATTTCCCTAAAAAAAAGATTACTTGGTACCCAACAAATTCGGTAGCCATAGTCTTTAAAGTCTTGTCTACTGGTTGAAGTACTTTTTGAGGTTCCTGAAAATTAGATATAAGCGTCACTTTGAGAGGTAGGTTAAACGTTAAAAAAATAAACACAAGCTCTGCTTCAAGCTCCTCTGAGACTACCGCCAATAAACACATGATTTCCCTGAATAAAGAACAAAAGATGACAAGTGTTTGACTAATTGATCATGAAGATATGAATCAAATTCTTAAATAAAATCTAGAGTGAAAAGACGAGAAGAAATCTAACCTCGAGGTTAACATCAACAGCCTCAAATTCAGCGTTTCCATGCAGTATGACTTTTAATGCCTCAAACCGCTGAAGATCATGCTTCTAATAGAGATTTTTATCTGAACTCCAGTTTATTCCTTTATTTTGTATGTTTACGTTCACTAACTTGCACCGTGCACTCCTAAATAAAATAAATGTCATATTCAGCCCAAAGTCTCATTGTGACGATCAATTTCTTTTAACTACATGCCGACAAGAAGAGGAGATATTTAAAAAAAAAGAAAACCACATACTTCCTTAGTGCAGCATAAGCTTCAGCCTTCTCAAGCAGATATCCATATCCAGAGGAATGAAAAGCAATCAAACAGTCACATATTGGCCACCTGGAACAGCAAAGTCAAGGCTATAAAAGTGCAAGCACGTAAAAGCAAAATATCCTAACAATACTGTTTCCCAAAACGCTTATTTGAGAAAACCAATATGTTTTCAAGATGGTGAATATTGATTATTGACTTGCTATCTGACATTCACCGCATTACACTGAGTGTCTTTATGGTTAAAAACTAAAAAAACAACTCTTGCGACCGGAGAGCAATTATATGTCATTTTATATAGTGAACATTTTTATCCTCCAGTTTCCAACAGCAAAACCAATGAAATGTTTTGGTTATTGATAAGTGAAGAGCTTACAGCTAAAAACACATATATTTGGGTACGAAATGTTTTAGTTATAGATAATGAAATGTGGGACTGGTGTATTTGAAATTTAGCCAAAAAGCTAAAAACACATATTTCATTAAAGCTGTTTAGTGATAATTTTTAACAGTAAGCCGTATAATCAAGACTATAATCCGCTAATAACCAGTTGACATTTTCAAACCAAAACTATATAAAATATTAAATATACCTCTCTATAGGTTCCTCCAGGATAACTCTGTCCCCAAAATAGACGATCTACACGATCACACAACAAAACAACGTCATCGTCAAAAAAATTAGCCTACAAACCGACACTATCAGCAATTTCATTCAAATCACTTATAACATTCAAATCATCGATTGCAAATGATCATGACAAAGACCAATATCATTAGCACATACTAATTTTGCAAATCAACCCACCATATTGAAAATTCCGGACCGTTAAGAGATACAACTACAGGCAAAAACAATCATAAAAGAAGAAGATCAAGGAACCATTACCTGTTGATCTAGGGTTTTCTTCGACCGTTCAATTGCTCGACGACAGGAGAAGGAGACGATTTCATAGGGTTTGAATCGATTTAGGGTTTGAATCGTATAACAACTAAGAAAAAGGTGGATTTCATAAGCTGGGGGTTCGATGAAGAGAGAAGAGAAGAGAGTACAGAAGGAGAAGTGAAGTGAAGGAGAATATTTTAGGGTTTTTTAGGGGAGTGGTACTGTTGGGCGGGAAAAGGCAAAAAGTGATGCCCTAATCAAGCGGTACTTTAGCCCAAAAAACTTTCATTTATTATATATAATAGATTAGAGAATTAATGTATTGTTGTTCTTAGCTGAAAATTAAAATTAAAAATAGAAGCAATTTTTGATCCAAATCTTCACTGTCATCAGTCTCTTTCTTCTTTTGAAATTACAAGAACTGTCACAAATAAATGATGTTTTCGTTTGGCGTGGTTTTTTTTCTTGCTCGTGTGTTCAAGTGGGTTTGTGGATGTTGGAGACATAGATCGACTCCGTGTGGGTGGATGCTATTTGCCCGTCATCTTCATTATCATCATCGAGGCCAAAGTAGCATTTACACTGGGATCGGTCTCTTCTCCTCATCCAAACCTTCTTCAAGAACAAAGAAGACAAAATGACATATGGGTGTCATCAGATCTCTTTCTTGAAATTTGTCCATCTCATGTAGCAAAATCTTACTCCCCTCACCTAACAAACCATTCAGCAAAACTTCGTGCAGAACATTACCGAGTATCAAAGAAAAGATGTTTGTCATTGTTGATTTCACTCAACTTTTTGGCATTTTACTGTGAGTGGTATTTAGGAACCATTGTGTTTTATGTGTTTTTTTGGTGTGATCAATGGAAGGTGGTGAGATGTTTCTATTTATAGGATTTTTTGGCGCGTATTTTAGGCTATTATTATAACAATAAATGTAATTAACATTTATCCGGATGTAAGGCTTGGCGTTTATATATTATGCCGTTTTACGTTTTATGGCGTTTTTGCAGGCTAAGACCTTAACTAAACGCAAAAAAAAATACGCAATAATAAAATTGGCATTTCGTATTTACTTGGCGTTTTATATTTTCAAATGGCGTTTTATGTAAGAAAGGATGTTTTACCTTTTTTTACCCTTAATGAAGCGCGTCCACGTAATAAAATTTATGTTATATATGAAAATGCCACCGCATCTGTGACAACCCGAGCTTTCAAGGCCTTTCCCCGACATGTTACTTGTTTCACACTAACTTTTCATAATTGTTTGTGTTGTAAACTTGTGCATGTTGAATGAACTGTTGAACTAGCATGGGCCGCCAAAAATGCAATCAGTTGCATTAATCACCTTGAACCGTGGACCAAAATGTGTAAGTGGGCCGATCACTTTAGTGGACAAATAATATTCTGAAGCCACACTTTGTCAATGCAACATTAATTGAATTAACTTTCAAACTCATGGATTAAAGCTATTGGACCAATCATGTTGTGGGCTGACACATATTGAATGCAATCTGATAAGTTTCATGTGATTTACTTTGAGTATGATGAATCTGACAATAGGGCAATCAAGATAAACTTAATTGGGCCGCCACCACTTGTAATTAAACTCGGCCCAACCTCATCCTTTCCTTTATGTATACGTAAATTAAATGTTTCAATATACAACTTATTGCAAACCCTATACCCCTAAGCAAGTGATGGCAGTAAAACCCCCCCATCGAGGCATCATCTCTTTCAGTCGACCCCTCCTTTGGTTAGTAGGTACGTATCTGTTTTAAATTCTTAATTGTTTGATCTTGTTATGTGATTAACAAAAATTGTATATGTATGTTCTATAGAAACATGATTTGATGCTATGTACAAGGTGTATAATTATTAAGATAGGATCATGAGAAACTCAACGGATGACTAGAGTGTTAAAAGAATGATATAAATCTAATAAGTGTAATCGGCTGTAACATGATTTGGTGTAGAGTATTATATAAATGTTTGCTAACTTTGATTATAATAAGAGGTCTAGATTAGTTAATTATAAACATATATGGAATTGTATGATGGATAATTAACAAAACTGTTTGGTTCTTTCATAAGTTGTGTTGATTCGATTCGAGTAATGATCATGCATTAAGGATTCAATAATAATTAGGGACTATTAGTGGGCCTCGAGAGATGTGAAATCATGATTAATATTTAATTTGGATGTCCATGAAATTGCTAACTGATAACTTGTTATTATTTGAAATTAAGAGTGCAAGTTAATGGTTCTTTTAGAAACTGTATGTGCTTGTTTGAACGTTGCTCTTAATAAACAAACAGATGATAGGGACTAATGGACTGAAATCTTGCAATGGTTTGATCGGTTTTGGGGTGTGTACTAGTTGTTAATTATTGTTACTTAAATCAACTAATGAATGAGGAAAACATGGGTGCCATACACTTCATTCAGGTTGCACATCTACGTGGGTCAGGTTTTCACCTGGGCCATGTATTGAGCATGTGGGTCACACACTTAAGTTGGCCTATTAATTTTGGGCCGCACACACACCGGACTAAATGTGCAACTAGATTGCACTAAAAAAAACTTGGGCCGCACACCTTTCATTGGGTCACACAAGGGAGGTGTGCCACACAGTTAGACGAATCGCTCAAATGAATTGGGCCGCACCCCGTGTGGGCCTGGTCAGGCAATCGGGCTTTGCACCGGGCCAAGTCGATTGGGCCATGCCTATTCACGAAACCGGGTCGCCCACTCTATTGAAACTGCGTACTTGAATTGTGATTATGTCATGCCGAATGTGATGTATTGGATATGTAATGACTCACGTGTTAAATAAGAAACATCTAAATACGTTATGATTAATACGTGACTCCTAGGTGCTATGTGTTATGTAATTGTGTATGTGACAATACTTGAATACGAGCCTAATGTTAAATGGAATCAGTAATAGGGCGTGGTTGGTCTTAATAACTAAACCAAGTGAACCACTCTGCCGAGCAATCCAAGGTGAGTTCATCTCTCTTGAGCATGCGTCCCGGTGGTTGGGACAGTTTTTGAGTATCCCGGGGAGGGATAGGTTTTGGGAAACTTGTTTGGGTATTCCTGAAAGGAATACGTCTTGTTATAAATCGGTAATGTTGGATAATATACTCATCCTATTGTGACAACCCTCACTAAACCAGGTATCCGTACGACTTAATTAACTATTAATTGTTGCCTAATTACTGTGCTTAACTGAGATTTATGATAAACTGCTACTTGATTGTTGATACTTGTACATATTTGCATCATACTTTGATTTTCCGTCACTACATTATTTACTTACTGAACTCTAGTGACAAACATGATGCACAAAAGCACAGTAGCATTTGAACAGATAACCTATTGAACATGCTGATATAGCCAGCATCAGGCAAACACTGCCTCTAAAGGCCTGTATGAGCCAGAAATATTTTACTACACCCATAGTGTGTGTAGGGATACAAGGGTTGTATAACTGCGTCTCTAGGAATAAGATACAGAGATTGGATGTGCCTAAAACGTACTCTAAGCACGAAACACAGCACTTTTATCAACACACTAGCTTCTAGCTAATTAATAAAGTGCCAAAACCTGAGGAAACATTCCTGACACTTTGCAGAATAAATCGTGTCGCTAAAAATATTATTTACAACGCTTAAAGGATTACTTAAGCGCTTTAACGGATTACTATCCAACCAAACAACCGGACTATACCCGGAACATAAAAATATTGCCAGAAATATTATTGGTATTTTTCTGAGCCAGTTAGGGTCCCTGATTACCCTAAAACCCGCATTATAACGCGTCAAACAACTAACGGGGTTAATCTCTAAAAGTAACCAACTTAATGTAACTGAACTCTAACTGAACAATCGAGATCTAACCGGATACCCCACCCCCCTAAAGATTTCGGCCAACATGATGGAACTAGGAGTACACTTTTGAATATTTTAATTGATTGATTGTGGATATCTAGAAAGCTTGAAAGACCGTTGGACGATGGCACAATTTTCTCTATATAAACACACACACACACAAGAGATTTGCACACACACAAAACATCACACACTCTCTCCCTCTCTCTTTGGTTCTCGGCCGAGAGCACCCACAATCCATCCATCATTCTCGAGTCTTGATCTTGCCATTCCAAGCTTAAACAAGGTGTTCGGGTCACGTACGAGGAAGCTTGAAGCAAGCGGAAGTTGAAGGACCTCGTTCATTTGCTTTTATCCACGCCATTTTCGCCAAAGATCTTCCCTAGCCCCGAGCTAGAGGTATAACATTTAAAACTCACTCTTGAACGTATCTAAAGTGGTTAAAAGGATTTTTAACGGTTAAAAGTCGGAAACCCATCTTTTAAATCTTTAAAGGCTACTAAAACTCGATTATTGTTGGTTAAAAGCTTATAACGCGTGTAAAAGTCGTAGTATTCGAATATGTTGGTTGTAGAGACCCGATCTATGATGTGGTGGCTCTTATCATCGTTTAACCCGACTTTGTTAAGATCACGAATCTTGACATAAGCTTGTTTCTAGCGGTACGAGGGTTAAAAGGTGAAACTCCACCACACAGGAAACATGAACTTGTGTAAAAGTGTTTTGACATGTAAAATAGTATTTAAAACGAGCCGATCTACGTATGTATAAGTGGTACATTCGTAGAACCAGGTGTCGAGAAAATCATGTTTTATATAAGTTGGATAACATGCTAACAAAGATGATTTTTAAACTACAAGTGTATAGAAACTTGTGAAACGAAAGATCCGACAAAATAACAATTTTTATAAAAGTTGTCGGGAAGTTGTAAAGAGTGATTTGTTCCAAAAACGGGGCTTTTACAAGACTAAATTATTTTATACATAGATCCACTAAATATAAGGTGATCTACATTACGACCTTCGGAAAACTACAAGTTCATGTAATAATGCGATCTTACATACAAGTTGGCAAGTATGATTTGTTGAAACTTGTTTAATGTGTTGGAAATTGATTGGTTGATTTAAAAGAAGTGTTAAAATGATTTGTAAAAGAAAATGATACGCTTGAAAGCGTGGCCACCTCCAGTTACAGGGGAAACTCTGGCGAAATTTTTCTAAAATCTAACATTTAGAAATTATTTACAAGTGTTAGAGTTATTTTTGAAATGTTTACAAAATATATTTCGCCATGACTTTATCACAAATATTCGGAGGTGGGATTTTCACAAAAATAAACGTGATAAATATTTATTCGATAAATATATTTTTCACAACACTGTTTATGATTATTTTGTGAAAATGTATAAATATTATTTTTAGAGTAAAAATAATATTTACAAACTGTAACGAACCCAAAATAATACCAACGCCTACATGACAAACATGTAAGTTACAACGGTAATTACTATTACCACTAAATCGCCAAAACGTAACTTACGCCTTATCCGGAAATATTCATAAATGCGGATATTGTCAACGTATTATTTTGGAAAGTATTATGCGAAGAGAAAATATATTATTTTTGAGAAAAATAATTATATTTTGGAATGAGAAATAAAATATATTAAGTGAGACTTAATATTATAAATGCACATGTATTAATTCCCCCATCCTTGGGAAGGAAATTAACTACCAATTATGCACAAGGAACAGTTGTCTAACTGTTTCCCGAAAATTAAACTATAAAGCTAAAGCACGGCCATCCGTCTAATAGAATTAGCACATGTAGGTCGTTGCACAGCTTTCGGACATTTGGAGTGCTTGATTTAGCTACGCACTGACTGTGAGTTCATGTCCCCCTTTTCTCTTAACTGTTTTCAGTTTTATAAACTGCGGGGGTGAAATACATGTTACTATGATTATGAATATGTTTATACATGGTATGGTTAGCGTAAGGAGGGTTACTTAGATCATGTGAGTGGGTAGGCAGAAACTGGAGGCCATTAATCCTCATTGTAGGACCGAGGGACAGGAGCGGTAGATCTATCTGGGTGTAGCGAGCCCAGCCCCAGGTCCAGCTGAATGGACCTCGGGGTGACTTAGTGCCCGACGCATAAATCCGCTAGGTTTGAGTCATCCCTACTTGCACTTCACACATATCAATGGCCTTGCAAACCATTGGTGATCTCTTTTTCCTTATTTGCTACATACCAGGTTTTTGATAAAGATAAAGGTTTGTTTACTCACTTTCGCATGAACTTGCTCAACATTATTGTTGATTTTTCAACTTACATGTATTTCAGGAAACTAACGATCTGGCGCGGTATGGCTTGTTTTCCGCTGCATTAGGCCCGAGGTCATCCAGGGTTCGAGGCTTGTGACTCATTCCTGGACAAGTCACAGTCCCTGAACCATGTTTACTTTAAGATTGCATTTGTAATGTTTAGACAAAGTTATGGTTGTTGGGTGTTAACCCGTTAAGACAATGTTTAATATTTTTTTTTCTTAACAATGGATGATCTTGCATATTTTTAATTCATATAGCTTGTTATGATTAAGCTATGGTATTAAGAAGTCACACCAAATTAACCACGCTTCCGCAAAGCCAGGGTGTGACAGCTTGGTATCAGAGCTCTGATCATAGCGAACTAGGATTCCTTCTCGAGTCTAGACTATGATCACTAGGGCTCTCACGAAAACATTTTTACTGCATACCACTTATGTCCAGATCCAAAACGTTTTTATAAACAAATGTTGAGCATATTTTATTTATTATTTTTAGGCTCAGTCTGGGAGGCTGAGGCTCGGTCTGGGAGACTGAGGCTCGGTCTGGGAGGCCGACGCTCGATCTAATGGATCGAGGTAGTTGTCTAGTGGGAGTAGGGAGTCAGTCTGGGAGGCTGGGAGAATTGGCTAGTGGGACTAGGAAGTCAGTCTGGGAGGCTGGGAGAATTGGCTAGTGGGACTAGGAAGTCAGTGTGGGAGGCTGGGAAAGTTGGCTAGTGGGACTAGGAAGGACAGTCTGGGAGGCTGGGAGGCTAGTGGGACTAGGAGGATTATGTGATTATTACTTGGTAACTTGTGTGATTACCTGATTTACTGATTTTTGTGCATGTTTGTGATTGTGTTACTGACATTATGAATCACCCGTGGCATGCGACATGTTTATGCGTATGTGATTCAGATACCACCGGACCTTTACCCGTAGTATCGGACGACATTGTGTCTTCAGAGCACGAGGTGCATACCTCCGACTTCACCAGCACCGATGATGATGACTTCCAGCCCTTCGCTCTGTCCGACGGCGCTGATGAGCATATCGATGACCCACCTGCTGAGTATCTTCCCTTGGTTGTGATTCCAGCTCCCATACCTCTTGCTTCTTATCCAGCATACGACTGGCTACCAGACGCCGAGGCTGACGGCGACATTGATCCCTTTGAGGACGAGCCTTACGAGGATGAGATTCCTGATGCAGCCCCTCTTCCCGCTGGCGATCTTTTGATGATCGCTGGTGCTCCTGTTGAGGACTCGCCCGCCCATTCGCCAGTTCCAGACTCCTTTGAGTCTGTGGCATCTGCACCGTCTCACGAGGTGAGCACGCAGCATTTTGTACATGACTCGGACCCCGATCAGGCATCTTCTACCGCACCCATTCCGAGCTTTGTGTTCGAGCACGACGATATTGAGGATTCCGATCCCGTTTTTCCTCCAGGATTTGATCCTGACCGCGATATTGAGTATATTCCTATGGACCAGCATATGGAGGACCCTGTTGATCCTGTTGATCCTGCTGATCCTATCGACCCCATTGATCCAGAGTTTGATTTTGACATGGCTTTTGACGACCCGGAGCCTGCCGTGGCCCCAGAGCAGGCAGCTGCTTTCGATCCTGTGCATGAGCATGACTTGGTACATGCCGACGTACCTGTTGAGCCCGTTTTGGCTGACCCGCCAGTTGGCGATCTTCCTATTGATGATGTCCCTTTGTTAGTTGCTGATCATGCTGTTGATCCTTTTGTTGACCCACCTTTGATTGCTGACGTCCCTGTTGACCATCATATTGATCATGTTGATCCTGTCATTGCTCCTTTTGATCCTGTACCCATTGAGCCTGAGCACGCTCTATTTGCAGAGCATATGGATCCACCCGATGAGGAGGCTCAGCACGGCTGGATACCGGCTGACGAGGATGTTCCACCGCTTCCACCACATCACACTGATGCACATCATACTGATTTTTCATTTCAGATCCCACCGTTTGTACCTCCAGCGGGGCCTGGAGAGGGCTCTTCAGCCCACCCCTTTGGGCACATACCGATGCCTATGCCTTTCGTACCTCAGATGACACCTGTTCCATCTTCTGTTCATGTAGCACCATTCGATCCCACCAGCACGCCACTGCTTTGGTCACCTTCCTCTCCGATGCCACCCACTGATCCATATCATCCATTCCATATGGGACATACCATAGAGGACGTCTTGATGTCCTTTGTCCATCAGCATGAGTCCCATACCCAGCGACTCCAGGAGCTCGAGAGAGCTCAGCTATCGCTAGGTCCATATCATGGTCAGACGTCTTCATCTTTTCAGCCTTTTCGATCATTACCCCCGGACTTTGCTGCTCGACTTTCGACTTTGGAGCAGCAGATCGCTTCTGTTATTCGCACTCAGCAGGCGATGGAGGAGGACTGGCTTCATTTACGCCGCTTACTCTACACTCACTTTCCCCCTCCTCCACCCCCATCCGCATAGAGCTCATTGGTGCCATAGTGGTAGACGATGGTGAGACGACAACGATTGTGACTGCACAGCCTTTTGGAGACCACCTGATGATTTCTGACTTTTGTTGATACTTATTTGATGTACCTGATGAATGTGATACTGATATGATATAGTTTTGTACAGGGGTGATGTAGCCCCTATTTGATCGATGGTTGTATGACACACTTACTACACTTTATGGTCTCGATATATGTAGCAATCGCGGTATTCTCACCATATCTGATGCACTTGATTTCTTATTTATATTTTTGCAACATGGGATGTTGGGACATGGGATGTTGTATGTATGATATTTGCAACATGGGATGTTGGGACATGGGATGTTGTATGTATGATATTTGCAACATGGGATGCTGGGACATGGGATGTTGTATGTATGATATTTGCGACATGGGATATTGGGACATGGGATGTTATGTGCTATTATTATTACTATATAAGTACGCTTTATTATGGCCTGACCAACGTACACATCTTTAGAAGATGGCGCCAAGACGACAACCTCAGCTGATGCCTACTACTCAGGACGAACTACAGCAAGTCATTGCTGCTGCTATTGCTCAATATGCTGCCTCTCAGGGAGGAATGAGCGGAAGCAACTCTGGCAACACGGGCAACAACAACAATCCACCGCATGGGTGTACTTACAAACAATTCTTGGACTGTAAGCCCATAAACTTCGACGGCACATGTGGTGCTGTTGCTTTCGTCTGCTGGGCAGAGAAGACCGAGTCCGTACTTCGCATGAGCAAGTGCGCATTGGATCAGCAAGTCACCTACATCTCAGGGCTATTTGTGGATGGAGCCCTATCCTGGTGGAATCTTCAGGTCCAGACCCTTGGAGAAGCCGCAGCTTACGCACTGACCCGGACTGAGTTGAAAGAACTTATGCGCAAGAAGTACTGTTCTCGCGCTGAAATTCAGAGGTTAGAGACCGAATTTTGGCACCTAAAGATGGAGGGTCCCAAGATAGCTGAATATGTTCAGAGGTTCCATGATTTGTCTCATGTGGTACCCTATATGGTTACGCCCGAGTTCAAAAGGATTGAACGCTTCATCTGGGGATTGGCTCCTCAGATAATCAGCATGGTGACCTCTTCCAAACCAGCGACAATCACTGAAGCCATTGATTTGAGTGTGGCTCTCACCGAAGAGGCAATTCGGTTGAACAAGTTTGATGAAGGCGAGCCGAAGAAGAAAGAGACTCACGTGGAGTCGTCAGGAGGAAACAAGCGAAAGTTTTCGAATTTCAAGCAGGGCACCGGAACGGTGGTTAAGAAAGGGGAATCGAATGCGCCAGCACAAGATTCAGCTGGTGGTAGAAAGAAAGGGAAGGGATACATGGGTGCACAACCCAAGTGCAACTCATGCCAACGACATCACTCTGGTCGTTGCAGCCTAAGAGTTTGTGAATCATGTGGGAAGGCTGGTCATACGAAGGATTTTTGTTGGGCTAGTGCTGGCCGGGGAGGCCAGGGAGGATCTGGGAATAGGAATAACCGTGGTGGTAATGGGAACCGCCCACAAGGAAACCAAGGAGGTGATGGGAACCGTGCCAATCTTGCCAACCAAGCAGGCACCATGAATCGGAACCAGGGAAAACATCAAGCTGGAAACAATGATGGAAACGGGCAGAGGCCCGGATGTTTCAACTGTGGAGATCAAGGGCATTACAAGAGGAATTGCCCAGAATTAAACCAGGCACGCGGAAGAGTTTTTAACATGGAAGCCAGGGAAGCGCGCCAGGATCCCAATGTTGTCACTGGTACGTTCCCTGTAAACCAACGCTATGCATCCGTTTTGTTTGATACTGGTGCCGATTATAGCTTCGTATCGCTAGAATTTAGAAACATGCTTGGTTTAGCCGCTAGTAAGTTAGATATTCCTTACTCGATCGAATTAGCGAATGGGAAGTTAGTAGAAGCTAACGAGGTGATTCGAGGTTGCGTAATCGATCTGGGAGAGCGTGAGTTTGCTCTCGATCTACTACCAGTCCAGTTGGGAAGCTTCGACGTGGTAGTAGGGATGGATTGGTTATCGAGTAACAAGGCAGAGATAGTTTGCCACGAAAAGATTATTCGTATCCCGACCGATAATGGTGAGACCATTGTTGTTCATGGGGAGAAGCGTGAGACGCCGTTAAGGATGATTAGCTGCCTGAAAGCAAGGAAGTGTTTGCAGAAAGGATGTGTTGCTTTTCTGGCACACATTGTGGATAAAAAGGCTGCTGAGCCGAAGATCGAAGACATCCCTGTCGTGAGGGAATACCCGGAAGTCTTTCCAGAAGACTTGCCTGGCTTGCCACCACAAAGGAAAGTGGAGTTTCGCATCGACTTAGTTCCAGGCGCCGCGCCTGTGGCTAAGGCACCCTACAGACTTGCTCCGTCTGAGATGCAAGAACTGTCGACACAACTTCAAGAGTTGTTAGACAAGGGTTTTATCCGACCAAGCTTCTTGCCTTGGGGAGCTCCAGTTTTGTTTGTGAAGAAGAAGGACGGTAGTTTCCGTATGTGTATTGACTACAGAGAGTTGAACAAGCTGACAATTAAGAATAGGTATCCCCTGCCAAGAATCGATGATCTGTTCGACCAACTTCAAGGTTCAAGCTTTTATTCAAAGATCGATCTTCGATCTGGATACCATCAGCTACGGATACAGGAGGAGAGTATCCCGAAGACAGCCTTCAGAACTCGATATGGACACTACGAGTTTCTCGTTATGCCGTTTGGTCTGACAAACGCACCTGCAGTGTTCATGGATTTGATGAACCGAGTTTGTAAGCCGTACTTGGATAAGTTCGTGATTGTATTCATCGACGACATCTTGATTTATTCAAAGACGAAGGCTGAGCACGAGCAGCATCTTAGAGCTATTCTAGAGCTGCTGAAGAAAGAACAGTTCTACGCCAAATTCTCTAAGTGTGAGTTTTGGCTAAGGGAAGTGCAATTTCTTGGGCACGTGGTAAACGGAGATGGAATCCATGTGGATCCAACCAAGATCGAGGCGATCAAAGATTGGGAAACGCCAAAGACGCCAACTGAGATTCGGCAATTCTTGGGTTTGGCTGGCTATTATCGAAGGTTCATCGAGAACTTTTCAAAGATCGCTTAACCGTTGACACTCCTCACGCAGAAGGATAAGAAGTTTGATTGGGGAATCAAACAGGATGAGGCGTTTCAGATATTGAAAGACAAGCTTCGCAACGCGCCAATCTTAGCTCTGCCAGAAGGTACTGACGATTTCGTGGTATACTGCGACGCATCGCGTCAAGGATTGGGTTGTGTGTTGATGCAACGTCAAAAGGTTATCGCCTACGCATCACGCCGACTGAAGGTGCACGAAAAGAACTATACAACGCATGATTTGGAGCTAGGCGCAGTGGTTTTTGCTTTAAAGATCTGGAGGCACTACCTTTACGGTACAAAGTGCAATCTTCACAGATCACAAGAGCCTCCAGCATATATTCAATCAGAAGGAGTTGAATATGAGGCAAAGGCGATGGGTCGAGTTGTTGAACGATTACGACTGCGAGATCAAGTATCATCCAGGGAAGGCGAATGTGGTCGCTGATGCCCTAAGTCGTAAAGAGAGAATCAAGCCCATAAGGGTTAGGGCTATGGAAATGATAATTCAAACCGACCTTTCCTCGCGCGTTCGTGCAGCACAGAAGGAAGCTCTCAAGGAGAGAAACCTTGAAGAAGAATATCTCCGTGGGATGGAGAAGATATTGGTGCCAAACAGGGAAGGAACGATGTGTTTTGAGAAAAGGATTTGGGTTCCTCTGTTTGGTGGTTTAAGAGAGATTATCTTTGATGAAGCTCACAAGTCGCGGTACTCTATCCACCCTGGAGCGGATAAGATGTACCAGGATCTTAAAGATTATTACTGGTGGCCTAGGATGAAGGGCGATGTTGCTATTTACGTGAGCAAATGTTTAACTTGCGCCAAAGTTAAGGCGGAATACCAGAAGCCTTCGGGACTTCTGCAGCAACCAAAAATTCCCCAGTGGAAGTGGGAAGAAATCTCCATGGATTTTATTACGAAGTTGCCAAGAACGCCAAAAGGCCATGACACTATCTGGGTGATAGTGGATCGCTTAACAAAGTCAGCACACTTCTTACCTATCCGCGAGAAGGATCATACAAGCAAATTGGCTGAAATCTACATGAGAGAGATTGTTACACGCCATGGAGTACCTCTCTCGATTATTTCTGATAGAGACGGGAGGTTCGTATCGAGGATATGGCAATCCTTCCAGGAAGCTTTTGGCTCAAAGCTGAATATGAGCACAGCTTTTCACCCGCAGACCGACGGACAAAGTGAGCGGACGATTCAGACGTTGGAGGACATGCTGAGAGCATGTGTGATGGGCGCAAGTGCAGGTCGCCGCTCTGTTGGTCGCAAGTATTGGTGTCGCGCCATTCGAAGCGTTATATGGGCGCAAGTGCAGGTCGCCGCTCTGTTGGTCTGACGCAGGTGATAGACAATTGGTAGGTCCCGATGTAGTTCAGGAAACTACAGATAAGATCGCGCAAATCCGAGATCGCATTAGTGCGGCTCGTGACCGTCAGAAGACCTACGCAGATCTGAAAAGGAAACCTCAGGAGTTTGAGGTTGGGGATATGGTTTTGTTGAAGGTATCACCCTGGATGGGTGTGGCATGCTTTGGGAAGCGTGGGAAGTTGAATCCGCGCTACATTGGTCCTTTCAAGGTTTTGGAAAGAATTGGGACCGTAGCATACAAGTTGGATCTACCTGCCGAACTGAATAATGTTCACGATACATTTCATGTATCCAATCTGAAGAGAAGTCCAACTCAAGTTAACGTTGCCATTCCTACCGACGAAATTCATATTGACGACACGCTCCACTTCGTTGAAGAACCTGTCGAGGTCACGGATTGGAAAGTGAACAAGACCCGCCGGAGCAGTGACAAGCTCGTCAAGGTTCGCTGGAATGCTAGACATGGTCCTGAGTTCACCTGGGAGCGTGAAGACCGAATGAAAGAGAAATACCCCCACTTATTTCTTGAGAACCCTGCTTCTACAAGCAGAATTTAAAATTTCGGGACGAAATTTATTTAACGAGGCGAGAATGTGACAACCCTCACTAAACCAGGTATCCGTACGACTTAATTAACTATTAATTGTTGCCTAATTATTGTGCTTAACTGAGATTTATGATAAACTGCTACTTGATTGTTGATACTTGTACATATCTGCATCATACTTTGATTTTCCGTCATTACATTATTTACTTACTGAACTCTAGTGACAAACATGATGCACAAAAGCACAGTAGCATTTGAACGGATAACCTATTGAACATGCTGATATAGCCAGCATCAGGCAAACACTGCCTCTAAAGGCCTGTATGAGCCAGAAATATTTTACTACACCCATAGTGTGTGTAGGGATACAAGGGTTGTATAACAGCGTCTCTAGGAATAAGATACAGAGATTGGATGTGCCTAAAACGTACTCTAAGCACGAAACACAACACTTTTATCATCACACTAGCTTCTAGCTAATTAATAAAGTGCCAAAACCTGAGGAAACATTCCTGACACTTTGCAGAATAAATTGTGTCGCTAAAAATATTATTTACAACGCTTAAAGGATTACTTAAGCGCGTTAACGGATTACTATCCAACCAAACAACCGGACTATACCCGGAACATAAAAATATTGCCAGAAATATTATTGGTATTTTTCTGAGCCAGTTAGGGTCCCTGATTACCCTAACACCCGCATTATAACGCGTCAAACAACTAACGGGGTTAATCTCTAAAAGTAACCAACTTAATGTAACTGAACTCTAACTGAACAATCGAGATCTAACCGGATACCCCACCCCCCCTAAAGATTTCGGCCAACATGATGGAACTAGGAGTACACTTTTGAATATTTTAATTGATTGATTGTGGATATCTAGAAAGCTTGAAAGACCGTTGGACGATGGCACAATTTTCTCTATATAAACACACACACACACAAGAGATTTGCACACACACAAAACATCACACACTCTCTCCCTCTCTCTTTGGTTCTCGGCCGAGAGCACCCACAATCCATCCATCATTCTCGAGTCTTGATCTTGCCATTCCAAGCTTAAACAAGGTGTTCGGGTCACGTACGAGGAAGCTTGAAGCAAGCGGAAGTTGAAGGACCTCGTTCATTTGCTTTTATCCACGCCATTTTCGCCAAAGATCTTCCCTAGCCCCGAGCTAGAGGTATAACATTTAAAACTCACTCTTGAACGTATCTAAAGTGGTTAAAAGGATTTTTAACGGTTAAAAGTCGGAAACCCATCTTTTAAATCTTTAAAGGCTACTAAAACTCGATTATTGTTGGTTAAAAGCTTATAACGCGTGTAAAAGTCGTAGTATTCGAATATGTTGGTTGTAGAGACCCGATCTATGATGTGGTGGCTCTTATCATCGTTTAACCCGACTTTGTTAAGATCACGAATCTTGACATAAGCTTGTTTCTAGCGGTACGAGGGTTAAAAGGTGAAACTCCACCACACAGGAAACATGAACTTGTGTAAAAGTGTTTTGACATGTAAAATAGTATTTAAAACGAGCCGATCTACGTATGTATAAGTGGTACATTCGTAGAACCAGGTGTCGAGAAAATCATGTTTTATATAAGTTGGATAACATGCTAACAAAGATGATTTTTAAACTACAAGTGTATAGAAACTTGTGAAACGAAAGATCCGACAAAATAACAATTTTTATAAAAGTTGTCGGGAAGTTGTAAAGAGTGATTTGTTCCAAAAACAGGGCTTTTACAAGACTAAATTATTTTATACATAGATCCACTAAATATAAGGTGATCTACATTACGACCTTCGGAAAACTACAAGTTCATGTAATAATGCGATCTTACATACAAGTTGGCAAGTATGATTTGTTGAAACTTGTTTAATGTGTTGGAAATTGATTGGTTGATTTAAAAGAAGTGTTAAAATGATTTGTAAAAGAAAATGATACGCTTGAAAGCGTGGCCACCTCCAGTTACAGGGGAAACTCTGGCGAAATTTTTCTAAAATCTAACACTTAGAAATTATTTACAAGTGTTAGAGTTATTTTTGAAATGTTTACAAAATATATTTCGCCATGACTTTATCACAAATATTCGGAGGTGGGATTTTCACAAAAATAAACGTGATAAATATTTATTCGATAAATATATTTTTCACAACACTGTTTATGATTATTTTGTGAAAATGTATAAATATTATTTTTAGAGTAAAAATAATATTTACAAACTGTAACGAACCCAAAATAATACCAACGCCTACATGACAAACATGTAAGTTACAACGGTAATTACTATTACCACTAAATCGCCAAAACGTAACTTACGCCTTATCCGGAAATATTCATAAATGCGGATATTGTCAACGTATTATTTTGGAAAGTATTATGCGAAGAGAAAATATATTATTTTTGAGAAAAATAATTATATTTTGGAATGAGAAATAAAATATATTAAGTGAGACTTAATATTATAAATGCACATGTATTAATTCCCCCATCCTTGGGAAGGAAATTAACTACCAATTATGCACAAGGAACAGTTGTCTAACTGTTTCCCGAAAATTAAACTATAAAGCTAAAGCACGGCCATCCGTCTAATAGAATTAGCACATGTAGGTCGTTGCACAGCTTTCGGACATTTGGAGTGCTTGATTTAGCTACGCACTGACTGTGAGTTCATGTCCCCCTTTTCTCTTAACTGTTTTCAGTTTTATAAACTGCGGGGGTGAAATACATGTTACTATGATTATGAATATGTTTATACATGGTATGGTTAGCGTAAGGAGGGTTACTTAGATCATGTGAGTGGGTAGGCAGAAACTGGAGGCCATTAATCCTCATTGTAGGACCGAGGGACAGGAGCGGTAGATCTATCTGGGTGTAGCGAGCCCAGCCCCAGGTCCAGCTGAACGGACCTCGGGGTGACTTAGTGCCCGACGCATAAATCCGCTAGGTTTGAGTCATCCCTACTTGCACTTCACACATATCAATGGCCTTGCAAACCATTGGTGATCTATTTTTCCTTATTTGCTACATACCAGGTTTTTGATAAAGATAAAGGTTTGTTTACTCACTTTCGCATGAACTCGCTCAACATTATTGTTGATTTTTCAACTTACATGTATTTCAGGAAACTAACGATCTGGCGCGGTATGGCTTGTTTTCCGCTGCATTAGGCCCGAGGTCATCCAGGGTTCGAGGCTTGTGACTCTTTCCTGGACAAGTCACAGTCCCTGAACCATGTTTACTTTAAGATTGCATTTGTAATGTTTAGACAAAGTTATGGTTGTTGGGTGTTAACCCGTTAAGACAATGTTTAATATTTTTTTTTTCTTAACAATGGATGATCTTGCATATTTTTAATTCATATAGCTTGTTATGATTAAGCTATGGTATTAAGAAGTCACACCAAATTAACCACGCTTCCGCAAAGCCAGGGTGTGACACCTATCACCATTAAAGTCCCTCCGTGTTGTTTGGTTACCTGAGATGTAACATGGTATTAGTTAGTAGCGCTACTTAGGTTTGGCAACCTCACCCCGTACCTGGGAGGACGGGTGTTGAACTAATGACCTAGTCATATCCAATGCTTTGATAGGAGCATTGGAGAAAGGGCAATGTAAATCAGAAGCCGTCTTGTATTCGGGGTATTATCAACATTTAAAATCAATGGATTAACTAAACACTTGGTAACCAACGTTTTCGTAAAACAATGAACTCACCAGCGTTGTCTGATACACTTGTTGCATGCTCGCAGGTCGTTAGATATCTTGGATTTGGGAACTTGCTATCTGGAGTAGCTGGAGTGGTCTTGGGTCGACTAGAAGAATTCATGTGGTTGACTATTGACAGTGTACATTGGTTTTTGAACAATTTAACTTTGGTTTACTATTTGCTTCCGCTGAACATATTGGTTTTCATTTAAACTTGTTGATGGTATTTTTCATTAATAATTGAGGATTTTATTTATAAACTTGTATGGGTTCAATGTAATTAATGGCTCGTTGTTGGAACGTCACACGCCTAACAGGGACATTCCCTAGGTGGTATTTTGGGGGTGTGACAGTTTGGTATCAGAGCCACTGGTTATAGTGAACTTGGTTTTAAAACGTTTTTATAAAACCGGACTATAACCAAACAGACCCGAAATCGACCATGACGCTCAGCTCCAGACTGCAAGGTTCGTCACTCGTATACTCATTATATTGCATAACTAGTAACACTTACATATAATATTGCATGTGACTGCACGTTTAGCACAACAGTATGAATCCATGTATTACTGGCATGTGTTATGTGATTGATAGGGTGGTATTTCCCTAAACATTCATGACTCACGATTCGTGATAATCTTTGTTTGCTACTTGAGTTTGAGGAACCATTTGACATGAGTTAGGAGGAGCTGAGATGAGCATGCAAATCACAATATTATTGTGGGTGCACACACAATAATAATGTGGGGTGCATGTGAGTCCTAGTGAGGCTTAACGAGTGAAAAAAGGGGCTCTGCTTTGTTAGTTGATCGATGTGAAACATAACAAGTCTATAGGAGTCATAGCAGTGATTGTCTCCTACTCAAACGCGATCTTTTCACTCCTCTTTAAATCTTTACTAATCTCGATGCTATCGAGTATTACCTGAGCACCCGTCTAAACGTCTAGCGAACCGTGTAGAATGTTAGGTGCTTGTACAAATGTCCCTGAGTTGGATATTGCAGCGTTGGATGATTTGGTCGATACCTTCTCACTCCTTTTCATTGGTTGGAACTCTGTTTATTGACGCCTTAGATTCTGTAAGTGCGATCGTTTCTGCAACACCCTAGCAACGTACTGTGTATTATTCGACCAACTTGCAAGAACGAAGGACAAGAAGATGAACGTAGCACTTTACCAACCTCAGTATTTGGACGACCCTGATTACTGGCAATGAACACCAGTGAACTGACTTCAATCGAATCTTTAACACCAGTAAGCGACGTATGGGAGTCAACTCTTACGAATCGATCGGGATATAAGTAATGATAGTAGATCATGTGGAATGTGTGACTACCCGCACAGTGAGTAGCGCGATAGGACCTGGCGCAGAATATGAAAAGATGGACTTGGTTGGTGAAAGATCGTAGGGCTCCGTTTCAAGCAACAACATTTACGGCAACAGTCAGGGCAACATCAAGGTACTCGTAGGTGTAGCCAATAGTATGGAAACGTAGGTGACATCGGCAAGGGTTGACTGTGTTAAGACAAGATTTCAACAACCAAGGGAACAATGACAGCATTAGGAATCAACATGACCGTAACAACACTAGAAATGATGCTCGTGGAAGGGCATCTAGGATTGGCATGGACGACGACATGATTATGGTAACATAATAGCTTGTATGGGTAGCTAATTGCTTCGTCTCTATTCTGCTTAACCCTAAGGTTCCTTGAAACCGAACTTGGTGTGAAATCGGCTGATGGCAAGTCCACTGAAGCCTCGTATGATCGTGGGATGCCAACTCGACCTTGTGGGACAAGTGTTCGACATCAACCTTCTTTCTACTATCTTGGATGGTTTCGACGCAATAGTTAGTGTGTACTGATTATCCAGAACTTAGCAAGGTGACAGTCAAGAACCGTTTGCCTCGACCATGTATTGACAACCTGTTGACCAGCTGCGAGGGTCAAGATCCTATCCGAAGATTGATTAACGAACGAACTAACATCGGACGGAAGTCCAAGGGGAGGATGTTCTTAAAACGGCATATTGAACGCGATGTGGTCATCTCCAGGGGATACAGGAAGAATTATTCCATGATCTTTTGGGATAAACAACACACCAGCAGCTTTATGGATCACATGAACCGACCGTGTTTATTGAGGACGCCTTGAATCATTTCCAGGAGAAAGGAACACCATGGGCGGCAATTGCATCCTATCTTAGAGCTCCCGAGGGAGGAGCCACTACACGCGAAGTCTCGTTAGGAGTAACTTCTGGATTCGAGAGGTGCATACTCTTTATGGTCACGTAGTCAACGAAGAGGGGATATGCAGATCTGATTAAAGATCTATTTCACTAGATATTGATCGGCACCAAATAGTCCATCGGGGATATAGTAACTTCTTGGTCCAGCTAGATACTATCGTAGATTCATCACAGGATTTACTATCGTACGAATGATCTAGTAGTATATCATGACGATTCAAAGCAGAGACCCAGTTACATGCCAATGCGGCACGAGAAGGTGACGGTTTACGTAGTGGATTTACAGGAAGAATTGCACGAGTCATGACCTGCGATAGAAGCCATGGACCTTCGAATTGAGATGGAGGCATTACTTGGACGGTACCAATTGCACCATTTAGACCGATCACAAGGGCCTCCCATGTTCCCTGGTTACGAGAGAGTTAAATCAGTTAATGGCATCGCTGGATGGAACTTTTGAATGAATACGACCCTGAAACCTGGACGTGCACGAGCTTTGCAGCTCGCTATCCACTCTAACATACCTGGTCAGATTCACCTTGTTCAAACTGAAGAACTGAAGGAAGAGAGTTCACAAGATTGACCCATGCCGGGCATGGGGAAGCAACCTTTGGCAGGTTGGACGATATTCGCTACTTCATGGAGCGAATATGGACCTCACTATACAGCAACCTTAGGGAACTGGTGTAGGCAAAGCACACGGGTTTCGATATCCTATTCATTTGAGTTTTGATAGGATGAATTAAAACCTGAAGACCATGTACGGATGATCGGGCCTGAAGGCCCACATAACAACGCATGAGAACGATGTCTGACTTGTGGGAAAGTCAAGGTGGGATATTAGCAATCAGAAACACATATATGCAAAATGAGGACAGACTGCCATGGATTTTGTCACTATTCTACTTACAACTCGAAATGGAAACATTATCACCTGGGTAATCATTGATGGACTCAAGTTACCAGCACACTTTCTTGCAATCAAGGAAACTGACGAGTCTTCACAGCTGTGAATGTTCCTCTGAGAGAGGCGGCTTTTAGGCACGAGGTGCCAACTCCTATTACCTCTGATTTTGATTTACGCTTGATTTATGACGGGCAACGCACAACACCCGTGGCTCATGTCTAGACATGAGCATTGGACAAACGGTCAAAGTAAACGAACTACCTTGACACTCGAACACATGCGGCAAGCATGTGTGTGACTGACCTTAGTAGATTGGAAGGACACTTACTTTGGTTGAGTTCTACTGTAACAGATACCATTCTGGTATTCGGACAATTCTGTTTGAGGCATTGCATGGACAGTAACACTAATCTCCTTGTTGGATTAAGGTGGGTGACAACCTAATCACAGTTCAGGACTTGTACTCGAAACTCTAGGGAAGATTGCTTGGATCGGAAATCGTTGGCGGCAACGCGTGACCGCCAGGAAAGTTGATAAACTTAGGAAACTCTGGGCGTTCGCTATAGGCGAGCGTATCATGTTGAAAGTCTCACCCTGGGAGGGTGTGGTACGCTGGGAAGCGTGGCAAGCTTAATTTTTGTTACGTTGGGTCATTCAGAATTCTGGGAAGAATCGGTAACGTGACCTACAAACTCGAGTTACCTGATGAATTGGGTAACGTGCGCGATGTCATTTATGTCTCGAATTTAAGGAAGCGTTTATCCAAGGAAACACGTGTGATACCCTTATTAACGCCTAAGGTTAACGACAATATTGAAATCATGGATCGGGAAGTTAAGGTAACTTGACATAGCCAAAGTCCGGTCGTAAGAGTTTGTTGGAACTTAGTACGTGAACTGAAGTCCTTGTGGTAACGTAATAATCAAGGGAGCTGTAATATCTCCAGTTGTTCGAACGGTTGAATCAACTCCTAATATTATTGAGGAATTTTGGGACGAAATTCCCTTTCAAGTTGGGGATGATGTGGCACCTGCAGAAAATCCACAGTCATCCTGACCTAACATCTTGCTGTTGTGGGATTGCTAGTCAAATTTCAGGACGAAATTTCTTTCATGTTGGGGATGATGTGACAACCCGAGCTTTCAAGGCCTTTCCCCGACACGTTACTTGTTTCACACTACCTTTTCATAAGTGTTTGTGTTGTAACTTGTGCATGTTGAATGAACTGTTGAACTAGCATGGGCCGCCAAAAATGCAATCAGTTGCATTAATCACCTTGAACCATGGACCAAAATGTGTAATTGGGCCGATCACTTTAGTGGACAAATAATATTCTAAAGCCACACTTTGTCAATGCAACATTAATTGAATTAACTTTCAAACTCATGGATTAAAGCTATTGGACCAATCATGTTGTGGGCTGACACATATTGAATGCAATCTGATAAGTTTCACGTGATTTACTTTGAGTATGATGAATCTGACAATAGGGCAATCAAGATAAACTTAATTGGGCCGCCACCACTTGTAATTGAACTCAGCCCAACCTCATCCTTTCCTTTATGTATACGTAAATTAAATGTTTCAACATACAACTTGTTGCAAACCCTATACCCCTAAGCAAGTGATGGCAGTAAACCCCCCCCCCCCCATCGAGGCAGCATCTCTTTCAGTCGACCCCTTTGGCTAGTAGGTTCGTATCTGTTTTAAATTCTTAATTGTTTGATCTTGTTATGTGTTTAACAAAAATTGTATATGTATGTTCTATAGAAACATGATTTGATGCTATGTACAAGGTGTATAATTATTAAGATAGGATCATGAGAAACTCAACGGATGACTAGAGTGTTAAAAGAATGATATAAATCTAATAAGTGTAATCGACTGTAACATGATTTGGTGTAGAGTATTATATAAATGTTTGCTAACTTTGATTATAATAAGAGGTCTAGATTGGTTAATTATAAACATATATGGAATTGTATGATGGATAATTAACAAAACTGTTTGGTTCTTTCATAAGTTGTGTTGATTCGATTCGAGTAATGAGCATGCATTAAGGATTCAATAATAATTAGGGATTATTAGTGGGCCTCGAGAGATGTGAAATCATGATTAATATTTAATTTGGATGTCCATGAAATTGTTAACTGATAACTTGTTATTATTTGAAATTAAGAGTGCAAGTTGATGGTTCTTTTAGAAACTGTATGTGCTTGTTTGAACGTTGCTCTTAATAAAAAAACAGATGATAGGGACTAATGGACTGAAATCTTGCAATGGTTTGATCAGTTTTGGGGTGTGTACTAGTTGTTAATTATTGTTACTTAAATCAACTAATGAATGATGAAAACATGGGTGCCGTACACTTTATTCAGGTTGCATATCTACGTGGCTCGGGTATTCACCTGGGCCATGTATTGAGCATGTGGGTCACACACTTAAGTTGGCCTATTAATTTTGGGCCGCGCACACACCGGACTAAACGTGCAACTGGATTGCACACAAACAAACTTGGGCCGCACACCTTTCATTGGGTCACACAAGGGAGGTGTGCCCCACAGTTAGACAAATCGCTCAAATGAATTGGGCCGCACCCCGTGTGGGCCTGACCAGGCAGTCGGGCTTTGCACCGGGCCAAGTCGATTGGGCCATGCCTGTTCACGAAACCGGGTCGCCCACTCTATTGAAACTGTGTACTTGAATTGTGATTATGTGATGCCGAATGTGATGTATTGGATATGTAATGACTCAAGTGTTAAATAAGAAACATCTAAATATGTTATGATTAATACATGACTCCTAGGTGCTATGTGTTATGTAATTGTGTATGTGACAATACTTGAATACGAGCCTAATGTTAAATGGAATCAATAATAGGGCGTGGTTGGTCTTAATAACTAAAACAAGTGAACCACTTTGTCGAGCAATCCAAGGTGAGTTCATCTCTCTTGAGCATGCATCCCGGTGGTTGGGACAGTTTTTGGGTATCCCAGGAGGGGATAGGTTTTGGGAAACTTGTTTGGGTATTCCTGAAAGGAATACGTCTTATTATAAATCGGTTATGTTGGATAATATACTCATCCTATCACCATTAAAGTCCCTCCGTGTTGTTTAGTTACCTGAGAGGTAACATGGTATTAGTTAGTAGCGCTACTTAGGTTTGGCAACCTCACCCCGTACCTGGGAGGACGGGTGTTGAACTAATGACCTAGTCATAACCAATGCTTTGATAGGAGCATTGGAGAAAGGGCAATGTAAATCAGAAGCCGTCTTGTATTCGGGGTATTATCAACATTTAAAATCAATGGATTCACTAAACACTTGGTAACCAACGTTTTCGTAAAACAATGAACTCACCAGCGTTGTCTGATACACTTGTTGCATGCTCGCAGGTCGTTAGATATCCTGGATTTGGGAACTTGTTGTCTGGAGTAGCTGGAGTGGTCATGGGTCGACTGGAAGAATTCACGTGGTTGACTATTGACAGTGTACATTGGTTTTTGAATAATTTAACTTTGGTTTACTAGTTGCTTCTGCTGAACATATTGGTTTTCGTTTAAACTTATTGATGGTATTTTTCATTAATAATTGAGGATTTTATTTATAAACTTGTATGGGTTCAATGTAATTAGTGGCTCGTTGTTGGAACATCACACGCCTAATAGGGACATTCCCTAGGTGGTATTTTGGGGTGTGACAGCATCAATCTAGTCCATAGATTGTTTTGATCGGACGATCCATAAGCGTTCTCACTGTTCTCACACTTTTCACCATTTTCCATAATCCTGACTATATATATATATATATATATATATATATATATATATATATATATATATATATATATATATATGGTAGGGTTCTAGAGTGAACAGTGGTTAACTTGTGAACAAAGTGAACAGATCTTGGCCCTTCATTTGTTAGACGATGAGAATTAATGGTAATGGCAAACTTGTAAATATTTTATAAAATATAATAAAGAAATCAGGTTGATAAGGGCACTAACGTAAATGTGTACTAAATCTAATTTTGGGAACTAGGGGAAAATGAAGAGGTTTTGTTTAGTATTTCAAAGATTTTGTTTAATATTTAGCTTAAAAAATTATATGTAATGTTTATGTAAATGAATAATGGTTGTATGTAATCTTTATGCTGTACACTTGTGTATATCGGTCACAGTAGTTATAAATAAACTCTGTGTACACATTCGTATAGTAGGGTTGTATATGTATCCACATATGTATAGCAGGGCTGTATGTGTATACACTTGTGTATATCAGTCACAATAGTTATAAATACACTGTGTGTACACATATGTATAGCAGGGTTGTATGTGATCATGTATACTGTTATTGTAAATGAATAACCTCGTGATTAGAATAAAAATAGGATGATTAATAATAACTTCGAATATACTAAACGAAGATATAATATAATCTTTGAAATAATCAATGGAGATCTTCTAATTTATCATCGTAATTTAGCAAAAGGGGGGGGGGGGGTGATAACAAAAATTACGAATATACTGTATTGATAGAGGATCATAAAAAATCTTCTAAAATTTCTGAAAATAAAGGAGAGAATAACTGCAAATCATTAAAGAATCATAAAAAATCTTCTAAAACATTCCAAAAATAAAGGAGTGAGTAAATGCAAATCATTAAAGAAAATTAATTAAAAAAAGATTAAATGTAGAATTACAATCCTAGCCTTTGCATCATCTAATCAAATGAATGGTGAGAACGCATCCTGACCCAACACGTGGCGCGGGACATGATCAGGGTCTGAGGGGTTTTTTTGTCTTTTCAATCTTCTTTTATTTTCCTAACGTGCTATAACATTTTCTGGCGTCTAAGATTTTTTTTGGCGTTAATTGTATTTATTAAACTTTTTGGCGTTGAATTAATTGTTTTTGTGTCACATAGATAATTTTTTGGCGCTATAGCGTTTTTTGGTCAATTTTTTGGCGTTTTGTGGCGTTTTCTATAATAATTCACTACGAGTCATTAATATTTTCATAAGTTAACAATAAGACCAAATGTTGGCGTTTAATGAATTTTTTGGCGTTTAATACATTTGACTAGTTGTTTTGCTAGCACCCGTTCTCACAGTTTTCACACTCGTTTTGGTGTTTGTAGTTTTTAGTGTTTTATATAATAATGTATTTTATTTGTAGATAATTAGATAACAAAACAACAGATAACTTGATAACAAAACAATATAAAATGAAAAAGAAAAAAAAATAAAAAATGGTAATCTAATTTCTCTTCCGAATCTTCACTGTCATCAGCTCCTTCTTCTTGAATCTGTTTTGGCGTTTTTGTTGGGATTGAACCCTATCAGAGGAACAGATAATTAAAGCCAAAACTGGATCAGAGCAGTGGATTCTGAATAAGCAGATGCTGATATACAAATCTCTCCCCTTGAAAGTGATTACAACTACTGATGACTTCCTATCTGCTGATCTTGCTAAACTGCTGACCCATAACTGCTGCTCAACTAAAGATCTGATGGAAGACTAAAGTCCTGCTGATTCAATCTACTGCCTTGAGTCAAGCACTGCTGATCCGGACAAGTGCTGCTGGGTTCACAGCAGTAGAAGGTTGCAGCAGCTGTTCTAAAGTCTGTTTTGTAATAGAATGTATTAGCAGTAGTTAACACAAGCAGTGTCTGTATAGATCAGAGGTTAGAGTTTGTTAGGAGGTTAGATGTCACTTTCATGGTGACGTCAGCAAAGATGCTCAGTAGTTTGCAAGTGCCTATAAATAGTTCAGTACTTTGTACTGTTCTATCAGCTCTTTGCATCATTCGTCTTCTTTGCACGAACAAACTACTGAGCTCTGGCTGAGGGGGAGTTTGCATTCTTACATCAATCATTGTAATCGTAGTTGAAATAAATTCAATCTTTCGGTTCTTTGTGTAAAGATGTTTGATGAAAGTATTACTCTCGTTTTATTGTATGCAAAGTTTGTTTTCATTATAATTTCCGCTGCACACTCATCCATCTTCATCTTATTTTCAAACATAAAATACAATCAAAAACAAACTCAGATCCAACAATTGGTATCAGAGCTTGGACAGTCAAAATTGATTTAACAATCATTTTGACGTAAATAGTTCAGCTCAAAACAGTTGATACTGATCGTTTGTTCGTTGTTGAAAAACAGAGTAAGGATTAATCACCATTAAAGTTGATTTCTCAGTACCTGTAAAACAACAAGAATGACGTCACAATCTCAGGACGATAAAAACAACATTGGTTCTCTTTTTAAACCACCTATGCTAAAAAGAAATGAGTACAACATCTGGCAGAGGAGGATGGGTCACATCCTCGCTCAACAAAGCACAGGTTGTTGGAAGTCTGTCATCTTTGGTCCTCATGTTCCTACAGTGCCAAGCGCTGAAGATGCTGAAAAACAAGTTCCAAAACCTGTTGAAAATTATACTGAAACGGATTATCAAAAATTTGAACTAGAGGCTAAAGCGTTTAGTATCATAGCATCAGCACTACCCAACGAAATATATGCTGGATTGTTACATTGTGACAATGCCAAAGAGTTGTGGGACGCGCTTAAGGAACAGTTTGGAGGTACCGAAGAAGTCATAGAAAACAATAGGGAAATCCTGAACCAACAGTATGAAACATTTTGTCATGTTAAAGGTGAATCACTGACGCAACAATTTGAGCGTTTCAGTTGTCTCATCAGTGAATTGAGGCTTGTTAAAACCACTTTTACAAACTCAACTCAAAACAGCAGGTTCCTCAGGTCACTGCCAGAAAAATGGGACACAATAGCTTTTGTCACCCGAAATTCACCTGAGTTCAAGGATCTGACCTTGCCCCAACTCCATGGTCGACTCCTGACCTACGAAAGGGAGTTGAACCAGAAAAAGGAAGTTACAAAAGTCAGGGAAAACCGTTGATGATTATTCATTCGGTAACACTGCTCTTCTGGGTCAAGAAGAATCTGGTGGTAGTGGTAAGGATCAGGGTTATGATCACTTCATTGACATAACTGCTGGTGCAAATTTTAACAACCCTGATCCTCACTCTACAGGTTATGCATTCACTGCAAATGAAAACCAGATGTCAGACAATTTAAGATTTGAACTCAATGATCTACAGCATTTCGACCCTACTAATCTAGAGGAAATGGACATCCTGCACCAACTGGCCTTGCTAAGTGTTAGAACTAGCAAGTTTTATAAAAGAACAGGGCGAAAATTCCTAGGGTTGCATGGGAATCTAAGGGTTGGGTTGGATAAATCGAAAATCAAGTGTTATAAGTGTAACAGGTTAGGACATTTTGCTAGAGAGTGTAGGAGTCAAACAACTGGTCCCATAATCACTCACCCTAGTTCAAATCCTAGACCTCAAAATCAAAACACTGTGCACTATGCCCAATATGCCCCAGCAGCACATGTGAACACTGCTCACTATGCTGTTGCTCCTGTGCCAGTGCATTATGTCCAAACAGCTGCTCCACAGATCCAATATGTTCAAACCCCTGCTCCCCAGGCACAAGTGCAACCTGCACCACAAACCACTGCTCCAGTAGCAAAACAACCAGATCAACAAAGTCTCTTTACTCAAGAATTTGTTGACTGGAGCAGTATGGCCGAAGACCTCAGTGATGAAAATTTTGCACTCTATGCTTCTAATGTTTCTTCTCATGATGAATTTTGTTTAATGGCATTAGAGTCAATACAGGAGGGGGTTGAATCTGAAGAGGAACAGCTGGCCTCTGAAATAGTGGATGAGGTGATTGAAGAAGTGGTTACTGCTGTGGCAAATGAAGTACTGTTGGAAGAAAGTTCAGGCACCCTGATTGAACCACTGACAGATCCATGGTCCGAAGAAGAAAAGACAGGTGAGATAGAAGAGAGAGCTGAAGATGAGGAAAATCCTAAATGTGATTGTGCAATGATGGCTGCTACAAAGGTATCACCTCAAGTTCTTGAAAAACTGTGTTCTGACAATTGCATTATTGCTTTTGCTAACATCAAAGAGGTGAATGAAAACCTTCGTGATAAAATCTTATCTGATGAAGTCATATTTGAAAGGTCTCTAAAAGAACTTAAAAACAAATTGGCTGAAAAAGAGAAAGAGATTTGCAGCATGAAAGAAGAGCAAAGCATAACCAAAACCCAACTCCAAACCTTGATAGAAAAATACCAAGGTTGCAAAAAGGAGTTAGAGTCCACCCAGATCACATGTGAGAGATGGGTGGAATCATGCAAAGGGTATGAGGTTATGCTTGAGAAACAGATAAAAAGCAATGTGAAATTTGGGGTTGGTTATAGAAAACATGATGATGAAAACACTGCTTTTGAAAAATCTGTTTCAAACCACTGATGTAACTACTGAGTTCATCCCCACAAACAAGAATGGCCAAGAAGTGAAAATCACTGACAAACTTGGTAACGAAATCACACTTGACAGACCAATGGGTCCCTCTACTTTTGAGGAGATTCAAAATCATCAATTTAAACCAAAATGGTCTGATGAGTGTGATATTCTTGAAAATTTCAAGCCAATGGACTTTACATCAACTGATGGTGTTAAAGCTCCAAAAGCTAAAGTCATTCCTCTAAAGGACATCCCAGCGGTGGTTAAAACCTCTGCTGCAAAGGAGTCTGAAAAGAGGAAGAAGAAAGAAAAAATTGATAACTTGTTTTGTGAATTCTGTGAGAAAAGGAACCATCTAACAAAAGATTGTTTCCACTTAAAAGCTTATGTTATAAACAAAACAAGTGTCATAGTTTCAGCTGAAAGCTGCATTGTTTGTGGTAAAACAAACCACAAAACTCAAGCATGTGTGTATCTCAAAAATTTTGATATAAAAAAGAATGAGTACCTTGCTAAAACATCCTTGAGTCCATCAGCATCACCATCGGTCAAATTCACAAAGAAACAACCACTGTTTGTGCCAGTTCAAACAGCTGTCACAAAACAGCTGAACCAAACATCTGTCAAAAGAGATGTTCAGGTTACTGATGCACCTCCTGCCAATCAGTTCAGAAAAGGCAAGGAAAAACAGTCTTACCAAAGGATTCCACACGTTTATGAGGTCAACAAAAAGCCCTCTAAACCCAGAGTGAATAGGCATCCTTTTGGGTATCAGCAGGTGATTGAGCAAGACTCTCAACAGTGGTTAGCAAGAAACAGTACTAAACATGTCCAAACCCCTGACTTAACCACTGCTCATCACACTGCATCCATACCAGACACTGCTGAATCCCCATCCAAATCCTTGTTGGCTTTGGAGTCCTTAATGAACTAATCCTTTTACTTCATGTGCAGGGAGCTTCTGCATGCTTTGATAGTCTGTGGTATGTAGATAGTGGAGGCTCCAGGCACATGACAGGATGTAAAGCCCTCCTCAAAGACTTTAAAATCCATGGAGGGGGTGATATATCCTTTGGAAATAATAGTAAAGGGAAAGTTCTGGGGTCTGGAATAGTGCAATCTGGTAATGTAAAATTTGAAAATGTCAATCTAATAGACAATCTGAAATTCAACCTTCTGAGTGTATCTCAAATGAGTGACAAAGGGTTTGGGTCATTCTTCACAAAAGATTGTTGTAGGATTGTTGGACCAGAAATGGTCAAAAAGATTGAAGCAATAATAAAAAATGGTCAAACTAAACTTGTTGCTCAAAGAAGTGGCAATGTTTATGTTGTTGACATGTCTAAAGAGTGTCCCAGAGCTGATGCCTGTCTGATCTCAGCTGCCTCTAACAAAGAGACAGAACTTTGGCACAGAAGACTGGGGCACACAAATCTTAAGACAATAACAGAAATTTCAAAAAATGGGTTGGTGAGAGGCCTACCACAAAAATTGTTTTCATGTTCTGAACATTGCATTTCCTGTTTAAAAGGAAAACAGCACAAAAGTTCTTACAAGTCCATTGAAGAGTCCAAAACAACCCAGTGTTTGCAAATGCTGCACATGGATTTGTTTGGCCCAGTTCAAGTCATGAGTCTCAAAAAGAAAAGATATTGTTTAGTTATAGTTGATGACTTTTCTAGGTTTACATGGACTTTCTTTTTGCACTCTAAAGATGAAACTGCAGGCATTTTGCAAGACTTTGTGACACAGGTTGAAAAGCAATTTGACCTTCCAGTGAAAAGCTTTAGGAGTGACAATGGCACAGAATTTAAAAACAAGGAGTTGGATGCCTTCTGTGTGAAGAAAGGGATTGTAAGGTAGTACAGCATCCCTAGAACACCAGAGCAAAATGGGGTGGTTGAAAGAAAGAACAGAACATTGATTGAGGCTGCCAGAACTATGCTTGCAGATTCAGGTTTGCCATTAACTTTCTGGGCAGAGGCAGTAAACACTGCTTGCTATGTCCAGAACAGAGTTTTAATAAACCCCAGGCACAAAAAGACTGCCTATGAAATTCTGTATAAAATCAAACCATTGATCTCATACTTCAAAGTGTTTGGCTGCCTATGCTTTATTTTGAACTTAAAAGATTCCATTTCAAAATTTGCAGCCAAAATTGATTGTGGTTATTTTCTGGGATACTCAACCACTGCCAAGGCCTACAAAGTGTTCAATGCACGGACCAAGGTAGTGGAGGAGACTTTGGATGTAAAGTTCAATGAACTTTCATCAATGAAAATCCCAGCAAATCCTGTTGATCTGTTTGATCTTGAAAAATTCACCTTTGAAAATACTGCTATCAAGACTAACAGTGCAGGTCCATCAGAGGATACAACACCAGACTATGGGTATGAAATCATCATCCCTCAAAGGTCTGCCACAAAGGGAAAAGCACCAGTTGTTCAAAACAGCTGCCAAAGCTCAACCACTATTACCTCAACAGTTGTTGACCAAAGTAGCCCATCTACCACTACTTCCACATCCTCAAACACTGCTGACAAAAGTCCTCAAACAGTGGATAAAAGTCAGCAGTGGTCCACTCCATTACCACCCATTCCACTACCTTTTGAAGCCACTGCTGGGTCATCAAAGTCACCAGCAGTGGTTAGCTCAGATGATACACATTTGCAGCCTTCACCAACAAATGCCATCATACCATACCAAGGAGATTTAATCTTCTTGAGATCTCATCCACCTGATCAAATCATTGGCAACATCAATGAAGGGGTGCTCACAAGAAGCCAAACCCAAAACATTTGTCTTTTTGCTGGCTTTCTATCACTCCATCAGCCAGTCAAGTACCAAGAGGCACTAAAAGACAACAGCTGGGTAGAAGCCATGCAAGAGGAGCTCCAATAGTTTAAAAGACAACAAGTATGGGAGCTTGTACCACTGCCAAAAGAGGTTAGTCCCATTGGCACAAAGTGGGTCTTCAAGAACAAAACAGATGAAAGGGGCATTGTTGTCAAGAACAAAGCCAGGCTTGTGGTTCAAGGTTACAGACAGGAAGAGGGGATTGATTATGATGAAACATTCGCCCCTGTTGCAAGATTGGAAGCTATCAGACTGTTCCTGGCCTTTGCTATCAACCACAACATGAAGGTGTTTCAGATGGATATCAAAAGTGCTTTCCTCTATGGTACATTGCAAGAAGAGGTGTATGTACGTCAACCTCCAGGCTTTGAGGATCCATTTTATCTTGATCATGTCTACAGGCTAAACAAAGCCTTGTATGGCCTGAAACAAGCACCAAGAGCCTGGTATGAAACTCTTTCCAACTTTCTACTCTCAAATGGTTTCAAAAGAGGTACCATTGATAAAACACTCTTTCTTAAATGGAGAGGGAAAGATTTAATGATTGTCCAAATTTATGTGGATGACATTATTTTTGGAAGCACATGTACCAAAATGTGTGAAGAGTTTAGAGAACTCATGACAGCTGAGTTTGAAATGAGTGCAATGGGTGAGCTGCAATGCTTTCTTGGTCTCCAAGTACAGCAATTGCAAAATGGAACCTTCATTCATCAAAGCAAATATGCTAAAGAACTTTTAACCAAATTTGATATGAATGATTGCAAACCATGCAGCACACCCATGGCCACAAATAAGCTGGTCATGTCTGATGAAAAGGATGAGCTGATTGACCAAACACTTTATAGAAGCATGATTGGGTCCTTATTTACCTAACTGCATCTAGACCAGACATCATGTTTGCAACATGTGTCTGTGCAAGAAGTCAATCAGCTCCCAGAAAATCAAATCTCATTGCTGTAAAAAGGATTCTCAGATACATAAAAGGTGCTCCCACACTTGGTATCTGGTATCCAGCTAATGGGAATATCAAGCTTTTAGGTTTTTCAGACAGTGACTTTGCTGGATGTCACACCACAAGGAAGTCCACTTCAGGAGGGTGCCAGTTTCTAGGTGATTGCTTAGTCTCTTGGCAAAGCAAAAAGCAAGCAGCAGTTTCAACATCCACTGCTGAGGCTGAATACATTGATGCTGCAAGCTGTACAGCCCAACTCCTGTGGCTTCAAAATCAGTTACTGGATTTTAGTATCACTGCCTTAAAGACACCACTCATGTTGGATAGCCAGGCAGCAGAAAATATCATAAAAAATCAAGTTTCCCACTCTACCACAAAGCACATCGACATCAGACATCACTTTGTGAGGGATTGCTATGAAAAAGGTTTGATTTCTCTGCATCATGTCCCAACTAAAGACCAGCTGGCAGATGTGCTCACAAAAGCACTTGATACAGCCACTTTTGAAAGCTTGGTCTCTAGGATTGGGATGCTAAACATGGAATAACAAGCAACATCTTGTTTTTCTATGAATAAAAGCAACAAAATGTTTTCAGAAAATCAAAAATCCATCCTTAAAAATAGCTAAAAATGAAAATTTCATTAAAATCCTTAAAAGTCTGCCATAACCACTGATTGTTCAAAAGTCTGCTCTACTTCAAAAAGCCTGCCCACTGCTGAAAGGCAACCTCTGTTCTCTCATTTCTTGGTAACCTCTGTTGTTCAAAAGCAGTGTCTTATCCACTGATATGCTATCCACTGATAGTGAAAATCATCCACTGCCCCCTTTCCACTGCTTTCATCAGTTGCTTTCACCAAAAGTACTGTCCTTCATTTTCACCAGTGGTTGTCACGTGGGCAGTACATAGCAGTCAGACCTTTTGTAACGGCTGCCACGTCAGCATTCATTCTCTTTCCTATAAAATTCCCCACTCACCACCAAAACAGGGTTTTACTGTCGAATTGAATTCTTAAAAATTCTCTTCTCAAAGCAGTTTTTCTTCTCATCTCTCACAAATTTCTTCGATCATTCGTTTCAAAAATGACAAAATCGAAGTCATTTGCAAAACCCACATCAAAATCATCGAAAACAGCCTCTCAAAAGGCAACTTCCACTGAAATTCCATACAAAAAGTCTCACAATCTCCTGGGTCTACTCACAAAACCAGGAACCACAGATGTTTTCGATTCCATCATTAACACCATGGCAAAATCAAAGTACAAAACTTTGCTCACCGCCAATGCACCAATCTATTTGGCGACCCAAAGGGAGTTTTGAAAGAATGCAACCCTTGAAAAACAAGGAGACATTGCAACCGCCATTCACTCTTCTATAAAGGGTAAAATTGTCCAAATCACGCCACAATCCATCTCCGAAGTCTTTCAACTCGATGACCAGGCAGGTAAAACTTCCTTCACTAAAAACGAGTTGCACATTGACTTCATTGAAAGAGGGTATGAAGCCACCATGATGAAGAAACTGACCTTAGAAAAAGGTTATTTTCCTTCTGCACCCAGATTCCTATTTCATACCCTCCTACTATGTGTTTCAAACAAAACCACTTCTTTTAATGAGATCCCTATAAAGATTCAAAATCTGGGATATGCAATTCTTCAAGAAGAAAATTATAACTATTCTCGGGAAATCTTTAAAGATTTGGTTAATAATGTTGAAACCAAATCATTCTTACTGTTTCCAAGGTTTTTAAGTTACTATTTTGAAAAGAAATTCAGTAAGGATGATTTAGCTTTAATAGACCAAGGTGAAATAACTGTAATAAACTGCCTAACATCTGAAACTTTTTCACGAATGTTAGCACCTTGCAAAACACAAGCAGGGGTACCTGAGCAGAATTTAGCAGCTACCACTGCTCCTCAGGTATCTGCTGCTGAGCCTACTGCTCTAGGTGATCAAAGCAGCAGACCAACTGCTTTGAAACCCACACCTACAAAACCCAAAAAGCTTTACAAAAAGAAAAATCAAAACCCCCCCCCCCCCCAAACCAATCAAAACGGCAACTCTGGAGGATGAGATACCAGAGTTAATGCCTGTGACAACACAAATGTCACAAGAAACCACTGCTGCTTCTTCCTCACAGCAGTTGGAACAAATATCTCAACCCATAACCATAACTCCTCCTGCTTCTTCACAAAAAGAACAGGTTGTACACAAAGGGCCACCACATTATGATGCTCTGGATACACTCGTTTCCATCATCCACAGCTCAATGCCCGGAGCAAATCCACTTTCTACACCAACCATCACATCCTCAATTCCACCAAAAACACAACTGCTGTTGGATGCAATTGATTTGAACCAGGCATTACTCAGTCCTTCTCAATCACCTGTCAATGAGAATATACCTCAACAAATGACTGAGCCTGTTGTATCATTCTTTGTTAACCCACCAACACAACCTGAGGAGGTTACACCCATTGAGTTACAAGTAACTCTTTGTGGTAATCCAAGTGAAGCAGCCACTACAACTGTTGAACCCACTGGTTTACAGTTGGACAGTGGTTACATCAATAAGACTTCCTTGGAGGCAATTCCTTTTATAGCACCTCTGCCAACCACCAGTGGATTTATTTATCCTACTGGCAACATCAAAAGGTTGTCAAGTGTTGAAGGAAGAAGACCCCAGTACCAAGAAAAAGGGGCATCAGTGGTTAATGTTTGGAGTAAACTCCCTACTTCAACACTGATAAAACCACTGTTAATGGGAAATCAGATGATCCCATTAAATTGGGTGATGATTTAAAGTACCGGAAATTGACGGCTCATGTTGAAAAACTTGATAACTCTGTTGCAGAGCTCAAAGATATGCTCCAACAGTTGTTACAGGTACAAAAGGTACAATCCACTGCTGTTCCACCTCAAGCTCCTACTCTCCAACAGGCACCTGCTACAAATGAGCTCTGGAATCTTTTTCAACCTTTTCTCCATCATCAAGCACAAGCAGCAGATCAGCAACATGAAAAACATGTTCAAGAGCTGAGAAATGCTATGGAGTCTAGGTTCAAAGACACTCAGGCTGATCTCAAGGCTCTCAAAACTCAGATCCTGCACAACTCTGGCACTGCTCCTACACCAGTATTCTTCATTGATCAACTCCCCGAAGATATTGCCAAAAAGGGGGAGAAAATTCAGGAGTGGAGAAGGAAGGGAATAACAGATGGTCTCTACCTTGCACCAGAAAATTCAAATATGACCAAAAAGATTCCTTTGCCAGATGGGAGTAAGAAAATTGATGTGACCACAAATGCACTTGCAGAAGCACTTGCATGTGTGATAAGGGATAGAGAGGCCAAAAAGAAAGCCAGGGTGGATTATCCAGATCAGGGTACTTCAGGGTCAAGAGATGATGAAAATCTTTTTGATGAAAAGAAGAAGCCTACAAGAAAAGTAAGGCTACCCAAATCCATTCCAGTCAGACGTTCAAAGTCTGCTAAAAAACCACCACCTAAAACAGCTGTTGTATCAGCTGCTGCTGGTACTTCAGTAGTTTCAACATCTGCTCCCACTTCAACACACACCACCTCAACACACACTACATCCACTGCTTTACCACCATCACCACCAAAATCAAAATCACCTCCTGTCAAAAGGCAGAAGACAACAGTAGTTATAACTTTTGCTGTAAAGACAACAGTGGTTGGAACACCAGTTGTTTCAACAACTGTTAGTGTTGGTGCAGTCATCTGTCGACTACGTCTAATGTCGAGTCTCGGTCACGGTGCGGATCTGATCGGGGATGACATCACGAGTGACATCACCTAGGTGACATCACAAGTGATGTCATCATTCAAATATTACAAAAGTGGCCGTTTAAATCATGCTTCACAACAAGTCTTGAAAGTTCACTCAAGACAAATGAGAAAATGGTCCAATAGAAAGTCACCAAATGATCATCCAACTAGAAGCCTACATCAAGTGAAAGGTCCAATGAGAGTATATGACAAGAGTTCACAAGAAAATAACATGCTCATGAAAGTCAACATGTCTAATCGCTTTTGAAGATGTTTGTCAGATCGCTTATACGTCAACCATGTGGAACCGCGTTTAAGGCAACATGGTGGAACCGCCTTTATGGCAAGTTAGTTGAACCGCCTTTGTGTCCTGTCATTTGGGGCGGTTCCTAAATACTATATATAGGCTTAATTGTCAATTCATTTGTAACGTGGTTCAGATTTGCTACCGAGGTGCTGCCGGTATTTCCTTGTACTGTAAACTTTGTAAAATCAATATACAAGAGGATTATAGTGTGAATCTAGCTGTGTACGCATCTGTTTCTTTGTTTCCGCCTCTGAAACAGAGTTGAGCTCTTCCGAACGACTCGTTTAGGTCGGAGTCCGATCCTACAATTGGTATCAGAGCCAAGGAGGAGGAGATCTCGCATATACAGCTCGTTGTTCATCATTTTTCTGCTTCTACACCTTTCTTTTTCGAAAAACGCAACTTTTTACGGTCAAAATTGCGTCAAATTTACATATTGTGTACGGAATCATGTTTTAACAAAGCCTGGAAAGTTTCAGACCTTAATTCGGCTTAAATTTGGTTAAAATTGAATTTTTGCTTAAAAAGCGGTTCGTGTTTGCTGACGTCACTTCTGGAACCGCTCGAAAATTCTGTCTGGAACCGCTCGAAATATTGTTTGGAACCGCTCGAAAATTCTGCATGACTCGCTCATAGAAACATCCTTGAACCGCTCAAAAGTGTAAAGTGTGGACCGCTCATTAGACCTTACTTGGACCGCTCATAGGAATTCTTCACGTGGTTCGCTTGTCTGACAAAGTTAACATGACTCGCTTTTATGACATCGCTTTTATGACCACCGCCAAAACGGCCCAATCCTAAGTGTTTGTTCCATCGCCCATTATCTAGATAAAGCCCACCGCCCCATTATAATATTTTTGGCCCAATCAGAGTTTTTTTAAAGGATAAATACTTGTCTGCCATGATAGTTGTGTAAAAAGTTAAATGGTTGATGTAATCGAGTTTCTGTTATTGCATGTGATTCAAGTATGAGGCCCTATCAAAACATTGTGTAGTGCATAGTTGTCGGCCATTTGCATTTGAAGCCCATGTTACCGCCCAAAACTCAAGAAAGTTGACCGTTCATAATCATTGATTGCAAGCCGCCCAATATTTGTTTGTTTGTGCCGCCCACATATTGTGCCGCCCACTTTAAGATCATTGGCCCACAAAACGGCCCAATCAATAGTTTTTGTGTCACCGCCCAATCCACTTAAAGAAATCAATTACTGTCACGTGCCATCCTATATTTGCACCGTCCCATATTTTGGCACAGTCCATGTAGATAGCACCACTCATTAATCAAATTTGAAAGTGTGTTCAGGTCACATGAGATAGTTTGAAAGGTCAAATTCACAGGAAAATTGGTCTTAGTTCTTACAGTTTGGAGTTCACAGTTCTCAAAGGCTCAGTTCATTTGAAAGTTCGTCAGTTTGTGCGAAAAAGTGTCAAGTCATCTGTATTTGATCCGAGTCAAAGCTGTCCGCTCAGTGTGTCAACTCTCAATCCGCACAGAATTGATTATCAGTTTGAGTACCAGTTCGTTTCCATTATTCGATAAATCTTTAAACTGATTGTGTTTTTTGTTTGTATGTTTTCAGGTATTGCTCGAAGTATCATCTGACTCTTGAAACATGAGTTCTGAATTCTTCAACGCATTTGCTACACCGAGTACTCCAGCCGCGATTGCTCAAGCCATGAATCTTGAAAATGAGACGGGAACCACCCAGAAACCCCCGAAACTTATGAGTATTGAAGAATACTACGGGTGGAAAGATCGTTTTGAAAACTGGGTTCAGGCAAATCATCTCAGATCGTGGGAATGCATTTTGAAGAAGTATTCGTTACCGAGAACAGAGATGAACGTTGTCAAACAAATATCCGAATTCTCAGATCAAGAGCGTGCTATGTACAGAGCTGAGAAAATGATGATAAGTTTGTTACAGCAGGCGATAAAAGAAGATATATTCATTCTGTTAGAACACGACAAAACTGCTAAGTCGATATGGGATGCTCTTAAAGTCAAATTCGAGGGAAGTGAGAGCATGGTTAAAAGCAAAAAGGCATTACTCAAGAAAGAGTTCGATCTTTTTAGCAGTTTACCAGGAGAGGATACTAAGGCGCTAATTGAACGATATTGTCACTTAGTGAGATCATTAACAATGATTGGTGTTGATAAACAACGTGAAGAGTATGTGGATAAATTGGCTGACGCGTTACCTCAGAAAGAGTGGGGAACGTATTTGATGATATTGAAAAACACGGGTGTTTATGACGGACTGACAATTGGGCAATTTATTGAAAAATTAGAGGCTCAGAATCTTGAACAGCAAAAGATCGCTAGGATGAATAATCCTAGTGGTCAACAGGATGTTAAAATGTACTATAAAGGTAGTGTTCCAGTTTCTGAAGCTGAAAGAAGTCCAAAGATTCAAACCGCCTTTAGTGCTGGAGATTCATCTGAGAAAGCTGATCAGGGTTCAAACAAGAGCAGCAGCGGGTTTTCATCGTTTCCGAGTGTGAATCCGAAAGAGACTAACACAAGCTTTCAGTCTCAGAATACGAAAACCGGAAATGGATACATAATTCAGTGCAACATAGCTCTCAACCTTCCAGAAGGTCAAAGCTTCTCTGAAGACACTGCTAAAGACCACATGGCACTACTGGGTTCAGTTCTGTTATCCTATGAAGGTCTAGTTGCTGGTCGGATTGGAAATCCTATGCTCACCAAAGAGGATTACGACCAAATAGATGCCGAGGAAATGGAACTTATGGATATCAAATGGTGTCTAGCGAGTGTTCTTCGTCGGGCTGAGAAATTCAAAACCATTACCGGGAGAAATGACTTTCTTGATGCACATGTTTCTACTTTAGGTTTTGATAAATCTAAAGTTACGTGTTTTCGTTGCAGGGAGAAAGGCCATTTCAAGCGGGAATGCAAAGGAAGAGAAGCTAGCGGAGCACAAAATCCATTTGGGAAAGATGATTATTACCGCAAAGCTATCTATCAGCAAGTCGGTCGATCCCAAGAACCTCAAACAGCTCACGGAGGAAAAATAGAAGATCCGAAAAGAGCATGTTTGGTAGATTTCAGCTGGAGTGATTTCATATCATCTGAAGCCACAGCCGCACGCATTGTTGATCAAGATGATGAGAAACTACCAGAAGGTTTTAGTTGGGATATGTTTGTTGATGAGAATGGAGATTATAAAGCTTTCATTGCAAAGATCGTCCGAGAGCCAAATTTGTTTGCTACTTGGATGAGATTTATTGGAGAGAATGTATCAAGTGGAGATGAAAAATCTGTGTCATCTGATGAAAGTTCAGATGGTGTTGATGATAAAATTTCTGAAAAATCTGGAGAAATTTCAACAGATTCAGATGAAAATGTTGAATATGCAGTTAGTTCTGATGAGAGTGTTCAGAATGAGATTGGTTCAGAAAAGGCTGTTGTTTTTGATAAATCACCAACTGTTTCTGATTTATCTGATAATGAGTCTGAAAAATTTGTTCACTTTGATCAATCACCAGTTCACAACAGCAGTGATGATGAGGGAGAAAAACTTATAAATGTTGCTAAAACTCATCTTTCTCCTAAAAGTTTTCATGTTTATTTTGCAGATTGCATGGAGAAACTGAAGGGAAAACGAGCTGCTGAAGAACAACAAACTGAATCTGAAGGCGATGAAACTGAATCTGAAGGCGATGTTCAAAATGCTGAGAATGTTGCTGAGAAGATTACTGAAAAGGTGATCGAAGTGGAAAAGGTGATCGAAGTCGAGAAAGTGGTAGAAGTTGTGAAAACAGTCGAAGTTGAAAAAATTGTTGAAGTCATCAAGCCGTGCGAGAAGTGCTTGGAAGATTGCAAAAACTGTGCAGCTAAAGATGACATCATATCTGAGTATGAAAAGAAGAAGGAGCAGTTATTGTTCAACCTCAATTATGTGAAGGAATCGTACGACGTATTGAACAAAACAGTAACTGGTCTACAAACAACAAACACTGAGAGAGAACAGGCGCTGACAATGATGAATGCAACTTTAATGTCGAAGCAAAAAGCGATAAACTTCTACATTGAAGAGAGTGCCAAATGGAAGCAGGAGTTGGAAACGGAAAAGATAGAGAATGAGAGAATTAGGAGGTTATTGTTAAGCTACACTACTTCTGATTATCTCATTGATCGTGTTTATCCAACTGTTGCAGGTTTAGAAGCTTTTCGAGATGAGAAGCAAAAGAAGAAGAATGACTGTGGTAAGAAAACGACTGTTAGCTATAACAAGTGTCCACCTCCAATTTGGGATGGGTATTCACCTAGGAAACCAAATGAGGAACAACTTGCAAAAGCGGTCAATATACAGCTTAAAACCGACACAACTGACGTTTTACCAGAAAACATTGATGTGACGTTTACCTCGTCCGATACTGATCATGAGTCTGAATTAATCAAAAAGGTGGTCGATCAGGTGTTGGACACTGATGAGGAGACAGAGTCAAAGTCTGAGTCTGGAGGGTCTAAGTCGTCAGTCAACAGTCAAAATTCGTCGGTTAAACGGTCTTATAGTAAAGAATTTTTGTTATCAAAGGCAGATTTGGATGATGAAACATTCGAAGTTGTTTATACTTTGAATGGTTCTGACAAATTATATTACAACAAAGAGTTTCCAATTTTAAGTGTTAAAACGGATCTAATCAACAAAACTTTTAAACTAGTAGAGATTAATATTCCTGAATTAAAAGTTTTGAAAAGTTTTGAAAAACCTAAAAAATATACTTCTAGAGTTCAGCAAAGTTTAAATAAGAAAAAGGGCAACAATTCTGGTTCTGGTTTTCAAAAGAAACCTAACCAAAATCGTAGCTACAAAAAGAAAGGTCTTGGTTTTATTCCACCAGAAAACCATAAAAATAATAAAAATTCTAAAACAAAAACTGAATTTGTGTCAGGTGGAAGTTCGGATGAAGAACAGAAGAAACCGTTCTGGAAACAGTCAAACCAGGAGTTTCTTGCTGAAAGAAAGAGAAATGGAGCTGAAGTGTTTTATCAAAGAGAGACTCGTACCTGTTACAGATGCAATGAAGTTGGTCACATTGCATGGAACTGTACACAGAATACCAAAGCAAACCAGGGAGTGTCTCAGAAGTTGAAAGAGAAAGTTGTTGATGTTGAACCACCGACTGAAAAACTTAGAATGTTTGAGAATTCAAAATTCGAGGTTGGTGAATGTTCACAAAAGAACAAGTATGAGAAGAAAGGAAAAGACAACCAGGTGTGGGTTGCGAAGAAAGATGATGTGATTGTCGGCGATGAATCTGGTTCCACAAAGCCAGAAGAGCCACAAGTTGAGAAAAAGATCTTAGTGAATGATGAGGAGTTTCCATCATTGAAGTTTGACGAAGTAAAGAAGAAAGTGGGAAAAACTGAGATTTCAAATCAGTTCTACAAAGAAAAGAATGATTTTGATGTCGAGAAAACATTCAACGGGAATGTTAAGAAAATTTTTGGGAAAATGTTGAGTGGAAGAGCAAAGGGGGTCAAAGATTTTTACGCTACGAAAAAGGCTACATATAACCCGACTGCTCAGGAGTTGAAATCCATCAAGTCTGAGAAGACTTGGATGGATGTTTGTTTTCCATGATAGTCTTAGGACTACGCCGGAGATCCCAAGTTTATATCGTGGATCATGAATCGGCATCTTTCTAGTATTTGAGAAGTTTGAATGTTTGTGTTTAATGCTTGAATGTTTTTGTTTACAGGTTGAAGGACTATGCCGGAGCTTCCAAGATGGTTAGTGTGAAGCAGGAATCGGCATTCTGGTTGAAAATGGTAATGTAGAGGTCACATTCCTACAAGTGGTAACCATTGTATCTACAAGTGGTAATCTTGATCCCACAATTGGTAATTGTGGTTAAATTTTGAGATGTTTGGATACTTTGAAGTGTTTACATTTACAAGTGGTACAGAAGGTTCTTAGAGGCAAATGGTAAATCAGGGACATTAATTTGTACTTGATTTACTATTCATGATAAAAGATAGACAAGATGATGAACCACATCCCCGTTTTAAAATTGATAAACCTACAAGTGGTTGATATCAACACAAATTCATTTTCCGGAAAAATCATTTTGATTAAAACAAACTTAAGTGTTTTGAAATCTAAATGAGAAAATGATTTGTGATAGGGGGAGTTCAGATTGTTTATGCCTAGTGAATGGCGATTTGATGTGATTCAGTGTCAGTTGTCAAGTTCCTGTATAGTTTGTTTTACTTTTTATGTTTCTAGTAGGTAAAATTTAGAAGTTTTCAAATTTTCTTTAAAATGTGTTTGCATTTTAGGGGGAGTAGGGAAATTTCAGAAAATCCAAAAACATTTGAAAATTTGAAAAAGCCAAAAACATGATAAAATTCAAAAATGAGTTTTGTTGCGAAAAAGAGGAAATGATAGTACATCAGTGGACTATCACAACACGCTAAAGAATTGGAAAGTTAAAAAGTGTTAAACGATCTTACTGCGGATGTGTCAGTAGATTTTCGCACATTTAGTAAATTGAAACGAGATATAAACCTAAATCAAACTTGCTTAATTTGTGGGTAACTATTCTTGGATATATGGGTAACCCCCGAAATCTTGTTTGAAAGGTCCCGTATTCTGAGATACTAGGTCTTTATACTCAGTGATATCTGGGGTATTATCCCGGGACTTCTGCTGTATGGAAGTACTGACCTAGTCCCCGGATAATACTTTCTGCTAAAGCTTTGAAACATAAGCTTCGCCCTCAGCATGCTGATGAAACAATAAAATTGATAGTCGCTGCTGTTGAAATGCAAAAAGATCCTCTAAAGGGGACCCACCAAAAGTCGAGCCGTCATCTCTCTGCTGAACGGAAGTTCTGACCTGAGCTCTCACGGTTTCGCATTTAACCCCTTTACAGATATCATCTGTGGTATACTCACCTGTAAGACTGAATATTTGGGATCTGGATACGGGAGTATATTCAAGTGGAGTGATACACAATTAAGTTTAAGTCTCTAAAACATTAATATCGTATCTCGAATCGATTGAAATTTGTGTTGAACATTTAAGTGGACAAACATACTGACAATCTAGGTAAATTGTTTAGAACTGAGTATGTTTAAAGCTTAACGGTGTTGGTGATTTGTCTCAAAACTGATATGATCCTCTTGCACGAGCTCACAAAAAATATTGTTTGTAAATAGTTTATTTCTGCATTTTAGTTTCTTTATTTCAAAATACAAAAAGATTTTTGGTGTGTTTTAGCATAAATTTTTGAAAATTCAAAAAGATTTTCGACAACTGTTGTTGAATAGCTGATTTTCAAAATTCCGAGTGCTAAACATGATGAGCAATTCTTGAGGGGGAGTGTTTGTATGAAATTAATTGTTTTCATAATCTAACCTTTTCAAGTGGTTCATCAAAATTTATGTTTGTTTTGAATGAGAATCTGGATTGGTGCAAGTTCATATGTTTAAAATATGTATGTGAAAGAAATTTACTCTGAGGTAGAGTTTATGCAGGAAAGCCAGACGTCGATTCTGAAGATGTTGCTGAAGATCAAAGGAATGCCAGCAAATCGAGAGGGGGAGTCTGAAGATAGAGAGAGAGAAGTCCAAAGACTGATAAAGACTGAAGTCGTTGAAGACTCGACACTTTAGACTCGTCAACATCTGAGGGGGAGTCTGTTGGTGCAGTCATCTGTCGACTACGTCTAATGTCGAGTCTCGGTCACGGTGCGGATCTGATCGGGGATGACATCACGAGTGACATCACCTAGGTGACATCACAAGTGATGTCATCATTCAAATATTACAAAAGTGGCCGTTTAAATCATGCTTCACAACAAGTCTTGAAAGTTCACTCAAGACAAATGAGAAAATGGTCCAATAGAAAGTCACCAAATGATCATCCAACTAGAAGCCTACATCAAGTGAAAGGTCCAATGAGAGTATATGACAAGAGTTCACAAGAAAATAACATGCTCATGAAAGTCAACATGTCTAATCGCTTTTGAAGATGTTTGTCAGATCGCTTATACGTCAACCATGTGGAACCGCGTTTAAGGCAACATGGTGGAACCGCCTTTATGGCAAGTTAGTTGAACCGCCTTTGTGTCCTGTCATTTGGGGCGGTTCCTAAATACTATATATAGGCTTAATTGTCAATTCATTTGTAACGTGGTTCAGATTTGCTACCGAGGTGCTGCCGGTATTTCCTTGTACTGTAAACTTTGTAAAATCAATATACAAGAGGATTATAGTGTGAATCTAGCTGTGTACGAATCTGTTTCTTTGTTTCCGCCTCTGAAACAGAGTTGAGCTCTTCCGAACGACTCGTTTAGGTCGGAGTCCGATCCTACAGTTAGTCTATCACAAACCACTGCCACTACGACCACCTTTCCATCCAAAACATCATCAGTCCCTCCTCAAATAAAGAGGAGAAGGCTAATTCCTAAAGATGATGTCACTACACCATCCCAAACATCTTCAAAACCTTTAGCTCTTGTCAAAATACCAAAACCAGTCCCACTCTCTTCTGTTCCAATGCACAAGCCCTTACCTCCTGCAGGTGTTCAATTTCCTCTTGAACTAGAAGCTGTTAGAAAAGAAATAAAATCTTTCTATACTGAGGATGAGCCTGCCAAAAGGAGTTTGCCTTCAATCAAAGGATATCCCTGGCCCAAAAATATTGAAGAATATTTGAAGATAAAGGCCAAGCAAGCAGAGGATATCTCGAAAAGAAACACACAAGGGAAATCTGACAAAGAAGTATCGAGATACTACCAATATCTGCTCACACAAGTCAGTTACCTAGAACGTTTTGCAAAGAATGTCAGTCAACAAATTTCAGAAAGAGCAGCTGAAACTTTGAAGAAAGACTACATTGAAAGCATTATGTTTCACAAAAGATACAAAGGAGAGAGACACATGTACAAAGAGTGGACTGTTCCTGAACTTGAAGTTGAAGCTGCAAGAATTCAAGACATGATAAAAAGGAAAGTCACTCACACTCCTCCTGATTGGGCAAAGTTCAGAAAGAATGTACCTGATAAGCAAATGGAACTGAAGAGAATGAAAGAAGAACTGGTTGTTGCTGATTTTGGTACAAAAAGACAAATTGCTAGATGGAAAGAAGATGTGGTCAGGTCAACCTACAAAAGGTTGGAGGAATTAAGAAAGAAAGATCCAAAAATTCCTCAAAAACCTGACTATCCTAAAGCAGCGGTTTCAAAAAGACCATCAAAGCTGCAAATCAGGAGAGCCACTGCTCCAGCTGGTAATGCCATCTACAAAAGAAGGAAACAAAGCCAGTTAGGAGCTGAAACTGTTCAAGAAATTCTTACTGGAAATGTTGTTGTAAAAGAAGGCTTGTTAAGAACGTTAAAAGAAGAACTTGAACAGGAAAAGTGATGAACAGGCCAGCCTCACCAAATACTTCTGCAAATAAGCATCTCCCAAGAAACCCACCAGGCTCAAAAATACAAAAGTGGGCAACTGACAAACAGACCTGCGTATTGACTTTGCTCAGGTCTGGTGGAGAAGTGGAGAAAATATCAAGGGAACAAGCTCTTGGCCTGAGTCTTGAAGATTTGCAGGATCTCCTTGATCTTCCACTTAGCAGGGATGATGAAGATACAGATTCCCTTGACTTTGAATTACAATTTAAAGGTCAGATAAGGGAGCTGTTAATGAGGCAATAAAATATCCACAAATAATGAAGGGTTTTGGCATTATCTGTTCCAGGGGGAGATTGTTGGGATTGAACCCTATCAGAGGAACAGATAATTAAAGCCAAAACTGGATCAGAGCAGTGGATTCTGAATAAGAAGATGCTGATATACAAATCTCTCCCCTTGAAAGTGATTACAACTACTGATGACTTCCTATCTGCTGATCTTGCTAAACTGCTGACCCATAACTGCTGCTCAACTAAAGATCTGATGGAAGACTAAAGTCCTGCTGATTCAATCTACTGCCTTGAATCAAGCACTGCTGATCCGGACAAGTGCTGCTGGGTTCACAACAGTAGAAGGTTGCAGCAGCTGTTCTAAAGTCTGTTTTATAATAGAATGTATTAGCAGTAGTTAACACAAGCAGTGTCTGTATAGATCAGAGGTTAGAGTTTGTTAGGAGGTTAGATGTCACTTTCATGGTGACGTCAGCAAAGATGCTCAGTAGTTTGCAAGTGCCTATAAATAGTTCAGTACTTTGTACTGTTCTATCAGCTCTCTGCATCATTCGTCTTCTTTGCACGAACAAACTACTGAGCTCTGGCTGAGGGGGAGTTTGCATTCTTACATCAATCATTGTAATCGTAGTTGAAATAAATTCAATCTTTCGGTTCTTTGTGTAAAGATGTTTGATGAAAGTATTACTCTCGTTTGATTGTATGCAAAGTTTGTTTTCATTATAATTTCCGCTGCACACTCATCCATCTTCATCTTATTTTCAAACATAAAATACAATAAAAAACAAACTCAGATCCAACAGTTTTGAACCTTTTGAATACTTTAGCTAGATGCCAACTTTCCTACATAAACCCCATCTTTTTTAGACGAAACTGCTTAGTGGCATCCTTTTTTTGGTGTGATATTCTTGTTTGGTGGCATGTCATTAAAGGTCAACTCTTTTGCTTGATTCTATCTGTAATAATGGAATCCAAAATAGTATTTTACACTTGTGTTGATCCCTTTATTCCATGCCTATATTCATCAAGAATAAAGCTCACATGATGGCATCACTGCCATCAGTCTCTTTTTCTTGAATATTTGTCCATCTCATTCAGCAAAATATTATTGAGATAACCATCTCAGAAGAAGAATCCATTCAGTGAAAGCTTTGCCATCAGTGGCTTTTTTAACTAACATTTTTTGGCGTTTTAAAGTGAGTGGTTTCTAGAGGATATGGCGTTTGTGATTTCTGGGTGTGATCAATTTCATTATGTATAGACCCCTCTCTTATAGGAGTTTTTTGGCGCGTAGTTTAGGCGGGACTTCTTTATTGTAATAAATAATAGTAATAAAGTAACTGTCTTTTCAGTTACTGTTTTTGTATTTATTGTTTTGATCGGTTTTTATCAGTTTTATAGGTGATAGACGTCCCATCTTCTAAGTTTGGCGTTTTTTTAAATGGCTTTATGCAGACCAAGATGACAAAATACAAATGGAGAAAATAAAATATTAAGTAGGAAAAATATTTGTTGTTATTTTTGGCGGTTTGTAAGGAATAACCTTTTTTAGTATTTTTTTTGGCGTTTTGCTAATAAAGAGATAAATATATCATTTAATTATCTTAAAAAAAGAAGATTACACAGAAGAAAAAAAAGAGGAAAAAAAATTAAAACCCTTCGTCAGAAGGTACTTTATCCGAAAAGTATCCATCACTTGCGTCATCTTCTTCCTCCTCGGAGTCTTCATCTGGATCTTCATCCATGTCATCGCCTTCACCTTCATCAGCTTCTTGTTCCTGAAGATTCTGAAGCTTCCACTTGAACATGTCTTGCATTAATGTGACAACTCGTAATTCGAACCTACTTTATGTAACGTTATGTGCTTACGTGAACTATGTTAATTGAATTAATGTATGAATGTTATGTTTTATTATACGTGAATGCGTGTATATGCAACCGAACCGAACCGCACAACACTACACTCAACCGCACAAGTCATCTGGGCTTTGCACTTGTGCGCGGATCCTTAGGGCAGCCCAAGTGGGATCGGCCCATTCCCTTAGCCGATTTACACAGGAGATGTTGTAAACATCTCACATTTTATCAAAACACACACAAGTTGCAAACCCTAGCTCTCTCTCGTCTCTCCTTCGGAACCGACGGCACCAAGACCACTTGTTTGGATCAATTCTTGTTTACCATCTTCTTATCGGTTAGTATTTTGTATTGTTTAATTGTTGAATGATGATGTGATATCATGCTTAGACTATATCGATTAGGAATGTATATGGGATGATAAGCTAGAACCGATTTGATGATGCTTGTTAAATTATTGATAATGTTCATGAAAATCGGATTGTCCATGTTGTATGAAGACCGAATGGATACATGTAATCGGCTTGTATGTGTGTTTTGGAATATGCTCATGTAATCGGATGTTATGCCATAGATTCGAGTCTTAGAATTAATCGGCTATGAAGTTGTTAATCAAATGATCCGGTTGCATATTTATGTTGATGATGAATTACTGTTCTTGTTGATGATGATTTGAATAAGTGAAACTGTTGAACATGGTGTTTGATCCGATTTGTGAAACTGATAAGTTGTTAGCTGGATTTACGGAGTGATTGTTGCTGTTTAATCATGGAAATCTGTTACACACCTTGTCTCGACAAGAGATTGCGAGTCGAAAACTCCTAGTCTCGACTCGAGACCATAACACCGGCACAAAACAACACAACTCGAGACCACGGTTGCGGGTCCGGTTGCGACTCGAGACCGTGTAGTCTCGACCAGACCAAGATGACCCGAGAACTCCCTGTTGCGACTCGAGACTTCAAGATCAATATAACCCAAGACCGACTAGTCTCGACTCGAGATTGCTAGTCTCGACTCGAGACCGAGAACATGCACACCCTGTTATTGGACTGGCCCACTGTTACCAGCCCAATTGATTAGGCCGCGTATTTGGACTTGCTTATGTGAAGTTACTGGTAACAAAACACGTTAACAAAACTTTGAACTCACCAGCGTAGTCTGACACACTTGTCTGCATGCTTGCAGGTCGTTAGAATTTGTGACATGGACTTGCTATCTGGGAGTGCTGGAGTGGTCATGGATCGAGAATCTCGGATTAACCTATGTTGGATACATTGGTTTTAAGTATTATTATGAAACAATTGCTAAACGATTTATTACATGCTTCCGCTACACAACATTTGGAGAATTGATATCATGTTCAACTTTTTATATTGGTAATTAATGTCATGACTTATTTAAATATTTATCGTTGGTTCAATATGATTGGTGGCTCAGACTCTGATGCGTAACATGCCTCGCGGAGTTCCTGCAGGTGGTATTTTGGGGGTGTTACAGTTTGGTATCAGAGCCACTAGTTATAGTGAACTAGGTTTTAAAACGTTTTTGTAAAACCAGACTATAACCGAACACCTTCGAAAATCGATCATGACACTCAAGCTCCAGATTGCAAGGTTCGTCTCCCTTACTTTGTGCATCACTTGTTTAGTAATCACACACTCACAACTAGCATGGAACGAAACGTTAGATACTATGGTGACTTGATAGTGTAACGCTACTCTTTGATAAGGCAATCGTAGCCTTGTAATACCACTTACTTTGTGCATCACTTGCACCCATAATAATAAGGCAATCGTAGCCTTGTAATACCACTTGTGTATTGTGTGAACGGGGGAAACTTCGAGCGCAAGCTAAGAGGCATTGAGATAAGCATGCAAATTGCCTTATTATTATGGGTGCACACTTAATAATAACGTGGGGTGCATGCAAGTCCCAGTGAGGCTTATCGAGCGTGAGAAGGGTTCTGCCTTATTTTGTGTACGAACTTGGTAGTGAATAGATATTAGTGTAATACATGAATTCCACCCTGATCGACTCCTAAATCAGTTCATTTCCAACTATAGAATCATGAGTGGACGAGGACACGGACGTGGCAACATCAACATGACTCAGGCTGAGTTGACTGACTTAATCAATACCCGTGTGGCTGAGGCCTTAGCAGCCTATCAAACTGGTACGTAATGTACCAAGTACTCTTTACTCTTATACCGCGTACACGTCCTTTCACTCCTATAATGTGTTTCTGTAGGATCGATTTCCGACCTAAACGAGTCGTTTGGAAGAGCTCAACTCCGTTTCAGAGGCGAAAACAAAGAAACGGATGCGTACACAGCTAGATTCACACTTTAAACCTCTTGTAGATTGATTTCACAACGTTTAGATTACAAGGAAAAACCGGCAATACCTCGGTATCAATTCTGAACTATGTTACAAATGAAATGAACATCAAGCCTATTTAAACTAATCTAGGACCGCTCATAGGACATTGCCATAAAAGCGATCCATGTACATAACCTAATAAGCGATCCAAACCTCTTTCGTATAAGCGATTCCAACAGTTGACCATAAGAGCGATCTGACTTGTTGCTGAAAAAGCGATCCATCATGTTGTTATTTTGTCTTCACATGAACTCTTGTGATTGGACCTTTAATTAGTGAATGCTCGTTGGTCATATAAATGGTGACATATCATTGGACCATTAATTGGTTGGCCTTTTGTGAACTTTCAATTCTTTGAGGCTTTTAATATTAATCGGCTAACATTATCATGACATCACTTGTGATGTCACCCAGGTGATGTCACTCGTGATGTCATGCCCGATCGGATCCGCACCGTGACTGAGACTCGACATTAGACGAAGACGACAGATGACTGCACCAACAGACTCCCCCTCAGATGTTGACGAGTCTTAAGTGTCGAGTCTTCAACGACTTCAGTCTTTAACAGTCTTCGGGCTTCTCTCTCTCTATCTTCAGACTCCCCCTCTCGATTTGCTGGCATTCCTTTGATCTTCAGCAACATCTTCAGGATCGACGTCTGGCTTTTCTGCATAAACTCTACCTCGGAGTAAATTTCTTTCACATACATATTTTAAACATATGAACTTGCACCAATCCAGATTCTCATTCACAACAAATACAGATTTTGATGAAACACTTGAAAATGTTAGATTATGAAAACATTTTAATTTCACACACACACTCCCCATCAAAAATTGCTCATCATGTTTAGCACTCGGAATTTTGAAAATCAGCTATTCAACATCAGTTGTCGAAAATCTTTTTGAATTTTCAAAAACTTTTGCTAAAACACACCAAAAATCTTTTTGTATTTTGAAATAAAGAAACTAAAATGCAGAAATAAACTATTTACAAACAATATTTTTGTGAACTCGTGCAAGAGGATCATATCAGTTTTGAGACATATCACCAACACCATTAAGCTTTAAACATATTCAGTTCTAAACAATTTACCTAGATTGTCAGTATGTTTGTCCACTTAAATTTTCAACACAAATTTCAATCGATTCGAGATACGATATTAATGTTTTAGAGACTTAAACTTAATTGTGTATCACTCCACTTGAATATACTCCCGTATCCAGATCCCAAATATTCAGTCTTACAGGTGAGTATACCACAGATGATATCTGTAAAGGGGTTACATGCGAAACCGTGAGAGCTCAGGTCAGAACTTCCGTTCAGCAGAGAGATAACGACTCGACTTTTGGTGGGTCCCCTTTAGAGGATCTTTTTGCATTTCAACAGCAGCGACTATCAATTTTATTGTTTCATCAGCATGCTGAGGGCGGCGCTTTTTCAAGCATTTGCAGAAAGTATTATCCGGGGACTAGGTCAGTACTTCCATACAACAGAAGTACCGGGATAATACCCCAGATATCACTGAGTATAAAGACCTAGTATCTCAGAATACGGGACCTTTCAAACAAGATTTCGGGGGTTACCCATATATCCAAGAATAGTTACCCACGAATCAAGCAAGTTTGATTTAGGTTTATATCTCGTTTCAATTTACTAAATGTGCAAAAATCTACTGACACATCCGCAGTTAGATCGTTTATCACATTTTAACTTTACAATTCTTTAGCGTGTCGTGATAGTCCACTGATGTACTATCATTTCCTCTTTTATGCAACAAAAACTCATTTTTGATTTTATCATGTTTTTGACTTTTTCAAATTTTCTGATGTTTTTGGATTTTCTCTAAAAATTCTTACTCCCCCTAAAATTCAAATACATCTAATGAAAATTGAAAACAAACTATACAGAACATGACAACTGATATCGAATCTCCTCAATTCGCCATTCACTAGGCATAAACAATCAGAACTCCCCCTATCAACAAACTATTTTCCCATTTAGATTTCAAAACACTTAAGTTTGTTTTAATCAAAATGGTTTTTCCGGAAAATAAGTTTGATTGATTTTACCAATTGTAGATTATCATTTGTAGAAATATCCAACAAATGTTCGGGGTTGTGGTTCATCATCTTGTCTTTCGACCAATGTAGGAAAATACAAGTACAACTTAATGTCCTTGATTTACCATTTGCATTTCAGAAACCTCTGTACCAATTGTAAGAAATACACAAACAAACCTCTTTACCGTTTGAATGACGTTACCGAATACAACTCTAAGAAAGATGCCGATTCATGCTCCACGCTTACCAACCTGGGAGCTCCGGCAAGTCCTGAGACTTACTGTTCATAATATGTACCATCCCAGTCACAAACCAGGGATGGTTCAACCTTTTCTTTCTTTGTTTTCTTCTCATAAAATTCCTTAACCCCTTTGACTTTTCTATCAATCATCTTGCCAAAGATATGTTTTACCCTGGGGTTAAAGACCTTTTCAGCATCAAATTCCTGTTCATCATGATAAAATTGGTTAGAAATTTCAACTTTACCAATTTTCTTTTTATAATTTTCAGCACTAAGTGATGGAAACTCATCATCACTAACACTCGGAACTGAGTTCTCAACTTTTTCATCAGCTTCACATTTTGATACAACCTGTGGCTCCACTGACTTTGTGGAATCAGTTTCATCGCCTAAAGATAACTCCTCTGATTTCGACCTATCAGAATCATCGCTAGAGCTTTCACTACCCTTCTTCACATCCCATTTCTGGTTTTTAGATTTGGCTCTCTTCTTGTAAAACATGTTTGAACTCTCACCAATTTCAAAAATAGAATCTTTAAACAATTTTGTTCTATCCAGTGGTGATTCGAACGCAAACACTTTTTCTGAGATTTTGCGAAAAACTCCTTGTTTTGATTGTATCGCCTGAGAACAATCTTTGGCGATATGTCCAACGTTGTTGCACTTGAAACAGATTCTCGAGTCTTTCTTTAGTTCAGCTTGTTTCTTTTTCAAAAATTCACTGTTCTTTTCCCTCTAGAAACATGTCTTTTCTTCTTCATCAGTTGATGTACCTGAAACAAATGACATCTTGGATTGAAAATCACGAACATATTTTTCATTTTTCTATTTTTCTGTAGGAGTAAAACCTAATCCTTTCTTTTTGAAATTACCGCTATGGTTTGATCTCTTTTGGAAATCTAAACCAGAACTGTAATTCTTTTTCTTGTTTAATCTCTGTTGTACTCTTGAGGTGTATTTTTTAGATTTATCATTAAAACATAAGCCTTTGATTTCAGAAATATTGATTTCCGAGAGTATAAAAACCTTTTTAATCAGTTCAGTTTTGACACCTCTTAATGGAAATTCCTCATCAGAATATAATTTGTCCCAATTATTCAAAGTATAAGCAACTTTAAACAACCCATCATCCAAATTAGATTTTGATAAAAGAAATTTTCTATCATAAACTAATTTTCCCTGTTTTTCTGTTTGCCCCGGAGTTTTTGACTCAGATTTTGACTCTAACGCTGATTCCGACTTTGACTCTTCACTGTCATCACTATCTAGCACATGATCCACAACTTTCTTCATCAATTGAGACTGTTGATCAGTGTCAGATGATGTGAACACAACATCAATACTTTCTGGAAGATTGACCGATGACTCTGACTCCCACTGTAAATTTGTGGCCTTTTTGACTCTTTCATCGTTAGGATGTCTAGGCAAATATCCGTTTTCCAGTGGAGGTGGATATCTGTTATAACTGACACCTTTCTTCTTACCAGATGAAGCCTTTTTAGTATCCTTTTTCTTGTCACTCTTCCTCTTGTCAGTAATCTTTTCTTCAATACTAACTTCAGCTGCTTTTTCTTCAGTTATCTCATCTTCTTCCCAGACCTTCATGCTCTCAACAGTCGGATAAATCCTGTCAATCACATAGGAAGTACATGAGTAACTTTTCAACAAACGATTTACTCTTTCAGTTTTAATTCGTTGCAGCTCAAGCTTTTGTTCTAAAACAGCACACTTCTCAATATAGTTGTTTACAACTTTCTGCTTAGTCATAAACGCTCCCTGAAGAGTCTTCATTGCTACAGCTTGTTCTTCACTCGTTTGATTGTACTGATTCATCGTCTTGTTCAGCACATCATATGACTCTTTCAGACGGTTTAAGTTGTGCATCAACTTATTGTTTTGCTTTTTCACAATTTCACAGTTTTCACATTTAACAGAAACTTCTTTCGCATCAACACCTTCAACAACCTTGAACTTAGGCACTTCTTTCACAGTTTGCCTTTTCATCACCGGCACTTCTTCATCATCACTACTTACCGGCGTTTTGATCTTTTTCTTTTTCTTCTCTTTCTTGACTTTTTCGTCTTCGCTATCACTCTCAGCAAGCAACTTCATATCTTCTCTGTATTTTCTCGCCCAATACTCTGTATCATCATCACTATCATCTACAATCTTTGCTGTAAATGCAGTGTAAGCTGTAGTTTGATCAGGAACATAATCATCCCAAAGTGAACTTTTCCCAGCTAAAACCTTCTGCAAGCTTTTCATCTTCTTGATCAATCAAACAAGCTTTTCCATTTTCTGGTATGTAGTTATCCCAGGTAAATGATTGCTTTTGATTTGGATTAACCACACAAGCTCTTTTTCCGGTATCTTCAATCACATCTCTTCCATGTGCAGTCTGAGCTTGATGTTTTTGTTGTTGAGATGATTGACCAACTTGGTGATAGATGGCTTTGCGATAATAATCGTTGTTGTTGTTGAACGGATTTTGAGCTCCACTTGCTTCTCGGTTTGTGCACTCCCTCTTGAAGTGTCATTTTTCCCTGCACCGAAAACAAGTGACTTTAGATTTATCAAAACCTAAAGTAGAAACGTTCGCATCACGAAGATCATCTCTCCCCGTGATTTGTTTGAACTTCTCAGCTCTCCGTAAAACACTAGCCAGACACCACTTTATGTCCATCAACTCCATCTCTTCAGCATCTATCTGGTCGTAGTCTTCTTTGGTTAGCATTGGATTGCCGATACGACCTGCAACAAAACAAGTGTAAGATTCCAAAACCATTCCTAATAAAGACATTTGGTTTTTTGCAATATCCTCAGAATAATCTTGATCATTTTCAAGATTCAATACAATGTTGCACTGTAATTTTCTCCCGTTTTTAGTTGCAGAGATGTTCGGATCAAATGATGGAAATGAAGTAAAACTGGTCTTGCTGCTTGATCCAGATGATGGGCTTTCAGAGAAGCTCTTGGCACTCATACCAGTCACAATCTTTGGAGATGAATTCGACGATTTCTCATTTACCCCAGCTTTATAATATAATCCGATATCTTGTTCACCATCGAAATCTTTCATTCTAATCACTTTTCTCTGTTCCATTTCTTGAGCTTCGATCTTTTCGATGAACTTACTGAGCGTCAGATTGCTAAAACCTTTCTTGTTTCTGAGCATCATCAAATATGTTCCCCAACTCTCATATGGCAACGCATCAGCAAGTTTGTCAATCAACTCTTCATTACTCTTTTCAATACTCAATCTTTTCATATTTGCAAGCAAGTTACAGTATCGTTCAATAATCTCACGTGTACTCTCATTCTTTAACCCACGAAAGAGATCAAATTCTTTCTTTAGAAGCGACTTCTTGCTTTTAACCATCTCTTCACTTCCCCTAAACTTCGAACGTAACGCTTTCCAGATTGAGTAAGACGTTCCATTATGCTGCAGCAGAACCATGATATCTTCTTTCACTGCCTGTTGAAGAAGACTTAGCATCATTTTCTCATTTTTGTACTTCTTCCTCTCATCATCTCTAAGATCTTTGATTGGAACTGGCTCTTCATCACTATTCAATGGTCGAATATACTTTGTTTCCACGCATTCCCAAGCGTCAAGATAATTCGCTTGCACCCAATTCTCAAACCGACCTTCCCAACCTTTGTATTCTTCGATGTTCATTAACTTGGGAGGTTTTTGCATCGTTCCGGTTTCGTTTTCGAGCATTGTGGTTTGAACAGCAGTGATTGGGGTACTCGGAGTAGCGAATGCGTTGTAAAAATCAGAATCCATGCTTCAAGAATCAGATGATATTTCAGGAAATACCTGACAACGCACAAACAAAAACACAATCAGTTTAAAGATTAATCAATTAATGAAAACGAACTGGTACTCGAACTGATGATTTTTCTGTGTAGACTGAAAGTTGACACACTGTGCGGACAACTTTGACCTTTTCAATGACCTGGCAAAATTACACGACTTGGAACGAAATCGAACTCAAACAACCTGAACTCGGATCAAATCCCAAGTGAACTGTACAAACTAACAGAAACCTCAACTCAAACCCTGTGCAAAGTGAACATATTTGGCGCGAACGGATTTTAACGACAAACCACACTACCTGTAAATCCTATTCAAACAGTTTGAATTAAAAAAACACACAAAAATTTTAACACTCAACTAATATTCTGATGGGCCAAACAAATCATATCCACTGACAAATGACATGTAATTCAGTTAATGGATGGTACTTTGGGCTTGAGAATGGGCTGTGAAAAATAGTGGGTGCAAATGAGCGGTGCAATAGGCTTAAAGCTATAGTCTGAAGATTAATGGGCAGTGTTTTTATATTTTGGACGGTGGTATTAACATTTGTAGAATAGAGGGACGGCAATCACATGTCCTGACAAAACATTGAATGCATTCTATTGATTTATCCAATATCTTTTACTTCATATGCATACTTTACAAATTTTTGTTCAAACTTTAGCCGACAACCAATTTAATTCACATGCAGAATCTGTTACAAATGTTTACTCTATTGTCTCAAAAAGCGAGTCAGATGATTGACTTATAAGCGGTTCATAAATGTAACAAAAAGCGATCCTAACATGTACTAAAGAGCGGTTCAGAATATTGTTTTATGAGCGATTCATGATTTTGGAACAATGAGCGGTTCTCAAATGTTTTAAAAGCGAGCCACAACTTGTCTCAATGAGCGGTTCAGTAATATCACTAAGAGCGAACCAAGCTTTTTACCAAATAAGCGACTCTCAAATGGAAAAAAATGGAGCGGTCCTGGATGATGTCAGCAAAACACGAACATTTTTCGAGCGAAAGTTCAATTTTAATCAAATTTAAGCCGAATTAAGTTCTGAAAACTTCCAGGTTTTGTTAAATCATGATTAGGCACACACTGTGAAAATTTGAAGCGATTTTGACCGTAAAAAGTTGCGTTTTTCGAAAAAGAAAGGTGTAGAAGCAGAAAAATGATGAAAAACGAGCTGTATATGCGAGATCTCCTCCTCCTTAGCTCTGATACCAATTGTAGGATCGATTTCCGACCTAAACGAGTCGTTTGGAAGAGCTCAACTCCGTTTCAGAGGCGGAAACAAGAAACGGATGCGTACACAGCTAGATTCACACTTTAAACCTCTTGTAGATTGATTTCACAACGTTTAGATTACAAGGAAAAACCGGCAATACCTCGGTATCAATTCTGAACTATGTTACAAATGAAATGAACATCAAGCCTATTTAAACTAATCTAGGACCGCTCATAGGACATTGCCATAAAAGCGATCCATGTACATAACCTAATAAGCGATCCAAACCTCTTCCGTATAAGCGATTCCAACAGTTGACCATAAGAGCGATCTGACTTGTTGCTGAAAAAGCGATCCATCATGTTGTTATTTTGTCTTCACATGAACTCTTGTGATTGGACCTTTAATTGGTGAATGCTCATTGGTCATATAAATGGTGACATATCATTGGACCATTAATTGGTTGGCCTTTTGTGAACTTTCAATTCTTTGAGGCTTTTAATATTAATCGGCTAACATTATCATGACATCACTTGTGATGTCACCCAGGTGATGTCACTCGTGATGTCATGCCCGATCGGATCCGCACCGTGACTGAGACTCGACATTAGACGAAGACGACAGATGACTGCACCAACAGTTTCCTTTCGTCATTTAGGTCAACACGCACAACCCCAACCCAACCAACCTGCTTGTACATTCAAAATGTTTATGGACTGTAAGCCGCAGACCTTCACCGGGACTGAAGGGGCTGTGGGGCTTCTGAGATGGTTCGAGAAAGCAGAGTTCGTGTTTGCTATCTGTAACTGTCCCGCTGGGGACAAGGTGAAATATGCTGCGGGTACCTTGGCGGATGGTGCCCTAACGTGGTGGAATGCCCAGGTACAGTTGTTGGGCATCGAGGCAGCGAATGCCACAACTTGGGATGACTTTAAAGAACTGATCAGGGAGGAGTATTATCCACGGGATGAGGTCCAGAAGTTGGAAAACGAGTACTATGACTTGAAGATGGTTGGATCTGAAGTCGAAGCATATGTGAAGCGATCGTATGAACTGGCCGACATGTGCCCGAACTTGTCCCGGCCTATGTCTCGGAGGATTGAGTTATTCATCAAAGGGTTGCCTCCGCGTGTGAAGAGTTTGGTCACTGCAGCCCATCTCAATGATTTGACACAGATTGTTCGTCTGACTCATAAGATTGTGGACCAGGAGGTAGAAAGTAATTCGTTACCCCCGCGCATTTCAGCCACTACTGCTGCGGCACCCACTGCTACTACATCTGCTAATGATAACAAACGAAAGTGGAGCGACCATGACAAAATGTTTAGTGCGGGTCAGACTCAGAAAAGACCAGACAACAACAGCAACCGTAGCATCAGCCAGTCGTCTTCCGTCAATCAAGGCCAAGGGAGTGGCCAAGGCCAGGGTTCGTATGCAGGGAGGAAGCCACGATGTAACAAGTGTGGCTATCATCATTTCGGGTCGTGTGGTCGGATGTGTAACAGGTGTGGTAAGGCGGGCCATGAGTCCAGGGATTGTAGGGCCTCACAGCCCAAACACTAGCAGCAACAGAACCAGCAGAACCAGAGACAACAGGGACAACCACCCCAGCAGAACCAAGGTTTCAGAAAGGGGTGCTATCAGTGTGGGGATGAGGGTCACTTTAAGTGGGATTGCCCTCAGCTAAACCAAAACGCTAACGACAACAACCGCCCGAATAACAACAATGCTGGGAACAACAATAACAACCACGACAACAATGGGGGAAATGGTGCTCGAGGCAGAGTGTTCCAGCTCGGAGCAGGAGATGCCAGGAATGACGGCAACGTTGTAACTGGTACGTTTCCTGTAAACAATCGTATTGCTTCTGTATTATTTGATTCCGGTGCCGATTGGAGTTATGTGCCCTTAGAATTTAGTCGACGATTAGGGATAACCCCAACACCCTTAGAAGTTAAGCAGGTAGTAGAACTAGCAGATGGTAAGACGATAGAAGCTTCGAATGTCCTTTTCGGGTGCAAACTAGATCTCGTGGGTCAGGTGTTTGATATTGATCTTCTTCCCGTTACGCTCGATAGTTTCGACATAGTAGTAGGCATGGATTGGTTGTCTAAGCACCAAGCAGAAATTTTATGTAAGGAGAAGATTGTGCGTATCCCTCTCCCTGATGGGGAGTCATTATTAGTTCAAGGGCATCGTAGTGGGACGATGGTTGGTATTATCTCGGCCATGCGTGCATAGCAGTACCTACAAAAGGGGTACCCTGCAATGTTAGCGTTAGTTACTAATGCTCAGTCCGAGGAGAGAAAGATTGAAGACCTACCAGTGGTGCGAGACTTCGCTGATGTATTTCCAGAGGAGCTACCAGGGTTACCTCCTCACCGTCAAGTAGAATTTCAAATTGATCTTGCACCAGGAGCAGCTCCAATTGCACGTACTCCTTACCGTTTAGCACCAGGGGAATTGCAAGAACTGTCTAACCAACTGCAAGAGTTGTTGGACAGGGGCTTTATTCGACCCAGTTCTTCGCCTTGGGGAGCCCCAGTTCTATTTGTAAAGAAGAAAGATGGGTCGTTCCGTATGTGTATCGATTATCGAGTGCTCAACAAGGTAACCATTAAGAACCGCTATCCGTTACCACGAATCGACGACTTGTTTGACCAGTTGCAAGGGTCAAGTTTCTATTCGAAGATCGACTTGAGATCGGGTTATCACCAGGTAAGGGTTAGAGAGGAGGATGTTCCCAAGACGGCTTTTCGAACGCGCTACGGACACTACGAGTTTTTGGTCATGCCGTTTGGACTGACAAATGCACCAGCGGTCTTCATGGATCTCATGAACCGCATATGTAAACCATATCTCGACGAGTTTGTTATAGTGTTTATTGATGACATCTTGGTTTATTCAAAGAACAAGGACGATCATGAGCGTCACCTACGTCTCATCTTAGAACTTTTGAGAAGGGAACAGCTGTATGCGAAGTTTTTCTAAGTGCGATTTTTGGATTCGAGAAGTACATTTCCTTGGCCACGTTGTTAATGAAAAAGGGATACATGTGGATCCTGCAAAAGTAGATGCGGTTAAGAATTGTGCGGCGCCAAAGACTCCCTCTGAGGTGCGCCAATTTCTTGGACTTGCTGGATATTATCGGAGGTTTATTAGAGATTTCTCAAAAATCGCACAACCTCTCACCTCGTTGACACAGAAGAACACGGTATACTCTTGGGGAACGAAGCAGGAAGAGGCCTTCCAGTTGTTAAAACAGAAACTTTGCAGTGCACTGATCTTGTCGTTACCTGAGGGTACCGAAGATTTTGTGGTTTATTGTGACGCTTCGATTCAGGGTCTTGGTTGCGTGTTGATGCAACGCGAGAAGGTGATAGCTTATGCTTCCCGTCAGTTGAAGGTGCACGAGAAAAACTATACGACGCACGACCTGGAATTAGGAGCGGTGGTATTTGCGTTGAAAATCTAGAGGCACTATCTGTACGGTACCAAATGCACCATCTACACCGACCATAGGAGTCTTCAGCATATCTTCGACCAGAAAGAATTGAATATGCGGCAACGACGATGGATTGAACTGTTAAATGATTATGAATGTGCCATCAAGTATCATCCGGGCAAGGCGAACGTCGTAGCTGACACCCTCAGCAGAAAGGATAATGCACCTAGGCGTGTGCGAGCATTGTAACTCACGATCCAGTCCAATCTTCCCTCCCAGATACGAGACGCTCAGTTAGAAGCGTTGAAACCAGAGAACATTCGAGCTGAAGCTTTACGCGGCTCAAGGCAACGGCTAGAGCAAAAGGGAGACGGTGCTTACTACGTAACCGGACGCATCTGGGTTCCACTCTATGGTGACTTACGAGAACTTGTAATGGAAGAGGCACATAAGTCACGTTACTCCGTACATCCCGGATCAGATAAGATGTATCACGACTTGAAAACTACATACTGGTGACCTAGCATGAAAGCTCACATAGCAACCTACGTCAGCAAATGTTTGACTTGTGCTAAAGTCAAAGCGGAACATCAAAAGCCCTCAGGTCTACTGCAGCAACCAGAGATACCCACATGGAAGTGGGAACAGATCACCATGGATTTCGTGCCAGGGCTACCCAGAACTCAGGCTGGAAACGATACCATTTGGGTGATTGTCGACCGTCTCACAAAATCAGCGCATTTTCTGGCTATCAAAGAAACATACAAGTTTTCGCAACTGGCAGCTATCTACCTTAAGGAAGTAGTTTCTAGACACGGGGTACCAACTTCTATCATTTCAGATCGAGATCCGCGTTTCACTTCTGATCTTTGGCAAGCAATGCATAAGTCGTTCGGTTCACGACTCGACATGAGTACCGCTTATCACCCGCAGACGGATGGTCAAAGCGAGCGCACCATCCAGACACTTGAAGATATGCTTCGGGCATGCGTACTCGATTTTGGGAAAGGGTGGGAGAAACACTTACCGTTGATAGAATTCTCCTACAACAACAGCTACCACACTAGTATACAGGCAGCTCCGTTCGAAGCACTGTACGGACGGAAATGCCGTTCACCCCTCTGTTGGCATGAGGTGGGTGATAGTCAGATCACAGGTCCTGAGCTTGTGCTTGAAACATCGGAAAATATTGTTCAGATACGGAACCGTATGGCCGCAGCTCGCGACCGCCGGAAAAGCTACGCTGACAAGCGTAGTAAACCGTTGGAATTCGAAGTTAATGATCGAGTCATGTTAAAGGTCTCACCCTGGAAGGGTGTGGTGCGTTTTGGGAAACGCGGCAAACTAAACCCTCGTTATGTGGGGCCATTCAGAATTCTGGAACGAATTGGAAAGGTGGCCTACAGGTTGGAATTACCTGCTGAGTTGGGTAATGTCCATGATGTGTTTCACGTATCGCAGTTAAAGAAGTGTTTGGCTGATGAAACACTAGTTGTACCATTTCAAGAGCTGAAGATAGACGACAAATTGCAGTTTGTCAAAGAACCAATTGAGATTATGGATCGGGAAGTTAAAGTTCGTAAACACAGCCGTATACCGATTGTGAGAGTTCGTTGGAACTCAAGACGTGGCCCAGAGTTCACGTGGGAACGCGAGGATCAGATGGAACTTAAGTATCCACATTTGTTCCCCAAAGACAAGACAAAACCTAGCAAACCTAGTGTTGATGCAACTAGTGAATTTCGGGACGAAATTCCCATTCAAGTTGGGGAGGATGTGACACCCCAGGAAAACCAGTGAATGATATAACTTACCTAGCTTCCTCAGTGAGTGCGTACCAAATTTCGGGACGAAATTTCTTTTTAGTTGGGTATACTGTGACAACTCGTAATTCGAACCTACTTTATGTAACGTTATGTGCTTACGTGAACTATGTTAATTGAATTAATGTATGAATGTTATGTTTTATTATACGTGAATGCGTGTATATGCAACTGAACCGAACCGCACAACACTACACTCAACCGCACAAGTCATCTGGGCTTTGCACTTGTGCGCGGATCCTTAGGGCAGCCCAAGTGGGATCGGCCCATTCCCTTAGCCGATTTACACAGGAGATGTTGTAAACATCTCACATTTTATCAAAACACACACAAGTTGCAAACCCTAGCTCTCTCTCGTCTCTCCTTCGGAACTGACGGCACCAAGACCACTTGTTTGGATCAATTCTTATTTACCATCTTCTTAGCGGTTAGTATTTTGTATTGTTTAATTGTTGAATGATGATGTGATATCATGCTTAGACTATATCGATTAGGAATGTATGTGGGATGATAAGCTAGAACCGATTTGATGATGCTTGTTAAATTATTGATAATGTTCATGAAAATCAGATTGTCCATGTTGTATGAAGACCGAATGGATACATGTAATCGGCTTGTATGTGTGTTTTGGAATATGCTCATGTAATCAGATGTTATGCCATAGATTCGAGTCTTAGAATTAATCGGCTATGAAGTTGTTAATCAAATGGTCCGGTTGCATATTTATGTTGATGATGAATTACTGTTCTTGTTGATGATGATTTGAATAAGTGAAACTGTTGAACATGGTGTTTGATCCGATTTGTGAAACTGATAAGTTGTTAGCTGGATTTACGGAGTGATTGTTGCTGTTTAATCATGGAAATCTGTTACACACCTTGTCTCGACAAGAGATTGCGAGTCGAAAACTCCTAGTCTCGACTCGAGACCATAACACCGACACAAAACAACACAACTCGAGACCACGGTTGCGGGTCCGGTTGCGACTCGAGACCGTGTAGTCTCGACCAGATCAAGATGACCCGAGAACTCCCTGTTGTGACTCGAGACTTCGAGATCAATATAACCCGAGACCGACTAGTCTTGACTCGAGATTGCTAGTCTCGACTCGAGACCGAGAACATGCACACCCTGTTATTGGACTGGCCCACTGTTACCAGCCCAATTGATTGGGCCGCGTATTTGGACTTGCTTATGTGAAGTTACTGTAGAACTGCCATGCTTATACGTGAACATGATGATCAATGCTTGTACACAACTTGTTACTATATGTGTGGAACATACGTGCAATACTAGTGTACGAATCTGATTGGTATGATAACTGTGATAGGACGTGGTTGATCACTTTGTAGCTTAATTGAACTGTTGTGTATCATACCGAGCAACCAAGGTGAGTTCACTGCATTTCTCAAGCATGCGTCCCGGTGGTTTGGGACAACTAGTAAACATTTGGAAGGGAAACTTTGGGTAAACAAATAAATCGGTTTTGGTTATTGAACATGGAATCTATCATCATCAGATTGCCTGTAGGGCAATGGGGATAATTAGTTGATAGCGCTATTAGGTGGGACACCTCACACCGGGCCGTAAGGACGGGCGTGAACTAATTATCTGGGCATCATTACCAATGCTTGGTTAGGAGCATTGGGGTTGTTAAGGGGCACACTCCCCGGATACATATGGGCACACTCCCTGGGGTATCTAGCATGTTATGAGTAACATCGTATCGCAACGTTGAATCGCATTAACATACATCTGGTAACAAAACACGTTAACAAAACTTTGAACTCACCAGCGTAGTCTGACACACTTGTCTGCATGCTTGCAGGTCGTTAGAATTTGTGACATGGACTTGCTATCTGGGAGTGCTGGAGTGGTCATGGATCGAGACTCTCGGATTAACCTATATTAGATACATTGGTTTTAAGTATTATTATGGAACAATTGCTAAACGATTTATTACATGCTTCCGCTACACAACATTTGGAGAATTGATATCATGTTCAACTTTTTATATTGGTAATTAATGTCATGACTTATTTAAATATTTATCGTTGGTTCAATATGATTAGTGGCACAGACTCTGATGCGTAACACGCCTCGCGGAGTTCCCGCAGGTGGTATTTTGGGGGTGTTACAATTAACTCCAATTTTGAGTCCATTTCTGTGTTGATACAAGTGGCGTTATGTATTTCTTCCATGAAACCCAGTCGCTGCTTTGTCATGATGTTTTCTAGGCAGTAGACTTCCTGCTCTCCGCTGTCATATGTAACGATCACCATGTCTTTTTCATCATGAAAACGCCATGATGCCATGACAGGGTCCAGCTTCACATCTGCTTTGATTGGTCCAAATTTCCTGGTTAATGCTTTCATAACCATATGTGTTTCATGGCATTCGTTGTCTAGAGCGATGCCAAGGGATAAGATTCCCCTCTGTATCTCTTCTTCCATTTTCAGAATTGCCCTGACCGTCTTAACATAAACCCTCCTTTTATCAAAACGGAGGACGAATCGCCTGATTGCCATAGTGTATCTCCACGAAACCATTGTTTCCATTTTTGGCGTTTTGGTTAAGTTGGCGTTTTTGGTTAAAGATGTTTTTTTGCAGAAATGGATAGATTTAAGTGATTCTGGAAGCTATGTTTTACCTCGTTTATATAATGATGTTTTGGCGCGTGATTTAGGAGGGAATTTCTTCTAATAAATGTTATTAACTGAAATTCAGTTACTGTGTTGTTTCATCTTCCTGTAATATCCAACGCGTTTTATCACTAATTTTTGGCGTTTTGATTATTAATGGCGTTTTTTTTTGAATGGCGTGTTATCATTTGATGGCGTTTTGAATATGAGCGGTAAAAGACCCTTTTACCCTTAATGAAGCGCGTCCCACATAATAAAATTGATGTTATTTACGAAAACGCCACCGCGCAATCTAGTCCATGGATTGTTTTGATCGGATGACCCATAAGCGTTCTCACCGTTCTCACACTTTTCACCATTTTCTCTAAATCCTGACCCTATATATATATATATATAGAAGATAGGGAGTTAACAACTTTTAAAACAGAGGAAACTAACGAAACAATAGAACAAATAATAGATAGAAAATTTACATAATTAAATATACAAGAAGAAGTACATAATATGATAATAGAATGTATAACAGACCTAGGAATGACCTATGAAGAAATCTATAAAAAATTACAAGAATTCTATAATTTACCATTAGTAGAAAGCATTTTACCGGGAAAAACAATGCTAGTAGATTTTTATAAACGTGAACAAGCCTTTATGAAAGAAGAATTAAAAAGACCTAGGACAAACATACAGTGGAAGTATGTTGTTATTACAGTCACATGAAACCCTAGGAAGAGAACCCTGGACACAACCATCAATAAATTACAGTCAAGAATCAACAGTAAGAGGAAGAGGTAATAGGTTACCAATAGGACAAACATACAGTGGAAGTATGTTGTTATTAGAATAGAAAAAAACCCCAACTATGGATAGATGAAGTATTAACATGGGAACATACAGTAGTTAGAATGTGGGAAACAAATAAAAAATATTGTATGGACATGTTTTCCTATCTAGAAACTACACTAGGACCAATAGCCCTAGGAATCTGGCAAAGTAAAAAAGCACAACATTCAACATAAATTAGTAATTTAAAAGCTTTAGGAGATAATCCTTATAATTTCATATCACAAATCAGAACACTTATATTAGAAGTTGATCCAGCAAAAAATAATAACCTAATACAAGATACAACTATTAGAAATCTAGAACAATTAAGTATAGCTGATATGAAATACATAAATGAATTTACATTAGATTTTACAAGATTGCTATCACAAACAGGAAAGCAGTGGATGATAATTTATGTGATAAATATTTTATAAAGCTACCAGGAGATTTAGGAAAAAATATACATGAGTCATGGAAGATGATGTGCGCAAAATGCAACATATAAATTACATCAATTGTGGCATAAAACTAACCCTTTTTTAGTATTAATGTTGAAAAAAGTGTGTTTTTGTCTTCCTTTTGCATTTTCAGGATTAAATGAGCTCAAATGAACAAAAGAATAAAAAAGGCAGCTAAATCTAACATAAATACAATAAAAGGAACAAACGTGGCATGCCCGACCCCTCGACAACATCTTCCCAAGCAAAAACAAGAGAATAGAAGGCTGAACACGCCCCGTGCTTAATGAGCATGGGGGCGTGCCCAAGTGTCTGCAGAAATGGCAAAGTTGTAGAAGTTTCTATTGCCCACCACGGGGGCGTGTCAAGCGGACACGGGGCTGTGGTCAACTCTAAGATTCGCAGAATCTAGGGAAATCTTGATAGTACAGATACGCTTCTGCACACGGGGTCGTGCCCAGCGGACACGGAGGCGTGGTCAACTAATGCAGACGAACTGTAATTAATGAAGAAAGAGAAGATGAGTGGACACGGGACCGTGCCCAATGGACACGGGGCCGTGTCCGGGCTTCTGTGCAGGCTATAAATAGGGGTGCTTGGCTCATTTGCAAACCATCCCTTGGCACACCACCTCTCTCACAATTCACCCACACTCCACCACCACCACAACACCATCATCCACCACCATCATCCATCATCCATCATAGAGTGTGTGAGTAGTCTTGGGATCCAAGATTGATCGTAAGAGTTCTTGACAATCAAAGGCCATGTTTTCCTAAGTCTCTTACATCACTTGGTGAAGAGAAGTGTCTAGAGTAATACTTTTTATTTTAATCTTTTCGCACTTTTTATTTGTTTATGTATTAATGACTTTAATAACTAGTTTCTTATGTTGAAGGTGAATCTTCCTTATCATTTGTTCGTGGTGTCTTGGCATTATTTTACTGTCTATAAAAATAAAAGATTTTCACCATTCATATCTTCACGGTCTATATGGAGGTATGTTGGCTACCTGGTCGGGGGTTAAGGGAATGGTTTGGTAAGAGTCTTGCCTTGTTCAGTGTATAGATCCTGCAAGGACCTGGGTCAAATTTAGTAGGACCTCCTTCAATACCCACTGGTATTGGATGGCAGGTGTCCAAACTCTTTGATCCCCTCATATGCAAGCTACTATTAAAACTTTAACCCGGCTACTTAGGACTGTATCCCTGCTGACTCAGACTACTTAGCCGAGGGTAACATCACCTTCAAAAGAGGGGCCTACCACATTATGCATTAATAACTTAATTAATTATCTTTCAATTATCCAACCCTTTAGGATTGTATCCTTGCTGACTCAAACTACTGGGTTGAGGGTAATGTCGCATTCAAAAGAGGGGCCTACTACAATAACTAAGAAAATATCTTAAGAAGTGCAAAAGTGCGGAAATAATCAAAGGTTACAATAAACACGAGTCGGATCCAAGTGATTCATCTTGTCTATCTGTTTTTACTTTTATTTTTCAGCATTTTTAGTTTTTATTTTCTAGTTTAAAACCTTTTCCTAAACTTTTGATTTGATTAGACGTTGAGGATAAACCGATATTAAAAGCTCTTGTGTCCTTGGACGACCTCGGTATCTTGCCAACACTATACTACGCTCACGATGGGTGCACTTGCCCATATGTTTGTTTGGTGTTAGTAAAATATCGTGTTTTATAAATTTAAAAGTTGACTAACGTGTAAAAAGGGCTAAAAATATATATAAAAACCTACAACACCACACGCGCATCAGAAGACAATATATGGAGAACACCACAATCTTGGAATAGGACCTAGAATAACTTATACATTTGGAATCTTAGAAGATAAATGTAAGGAAGTAGCTTTACAAGAACAATTAAAAAGAACTGCATATGCATTCTGTAAAACAGCAATCTACACACCCCAAGCCTATGGTTTTTATAATAGAAAGAAAAATATAAGAAAAAGCACTACTTATAACAAAAATTACAAAGCAAGTTATAACAAAAACAAATATGTTAGAAAGACTCAAACAAGAAGATGTAAATGTTTCATATGTGGAGAAGAACAACATTTAGCTAACACATGTCCTAATAAAAACAAGAACATGGAAAGGGCTAGCTTAGTAGATCAGCTACACGATTATGAAATAGAAGCTACTAAAACAGATGAATCAGATAATGAGTCAGTCTATAGCATATACAGTGAAGATGAAAAGCCAATAACTAAAGTCACTTACACATACATGAATATAGAAGAATGTCAACATATTTGGGTACATCAAAGAGGTAATAATTATATAAACTGCTCTAACTGTGGATATTATCCTAGTGTAGAAAAAATGTCACAATGTAATATATGCTTTCAGGAAATATGTTGCATTTGTATAAAGAAATTACCTAACATAGATATAGGTACTTCATCAAAAACTATAGATACAAGTACTAGCATAAATATAGAAAGATTAAACAAGTTAGAATTAGCAAGTGAATTACACAGTCTAAAGTTAAAAGATATAGACAATAGAATTATAGAAATAGAAAAGAGGATAGGATCTAAAATAATGGAAGAGCTAAGTCAAATGTCTACAGAAGCACCCGAAGAACAAGTGTTTATACAAACTCAAAGGTCTCTGAATATGGTTAATATACAATGTCGCTTATGGCTTGACAATAATAGATTTTTAGACGAAACGACATTAGTTGATACATGGGCTACTAAAAGTTTAATATCACATAGTCTAGCACCAAAACAATACCACAAAGAACTAAAATATAAAATAGTAAGTAGAACGATTGAAGATAGATTAGTTGAAATAACACATTACCTAGAACCGGTAGGAACATAGTTTTTAGATTTTTTCAAATAATTATAGCATGAAGTATGACATACCACAAGTAAATATAAACCCAGCATATATACAGTCAAAAGACTTTGTGCTAGGATTAAATTTTATATTTGCTCTAAACGGTTCTGTTACAGTAAATCGAAATTTTATTACACTCAATAAACAAATCTATACAATCCCAACAACAAGGTATAATAATATATCAAAAATTGCACAGAAGCGTGGTGGTCAAGGAAGTCTAGAATTTTTAAGACAACAAAAAAGAAGTAATCCAATAGAAAATGAAACTATAAAATTGTTAACAGACTTTTTAAGTCATGAAGTAGAAAAAGGAAAAGATATTTCAAAAAGTATAAATCACCCTATGATCTTACACTTAGAAAAAATTGGTCTTATAGGTGAAGATATCACAAAATCATATATATAATACATATGTAAATTTAAACTAAAAAATCTAGATATTACTATAAGAACTGCTAATGTAGAATATAGTCCCTTAGACAAAGAAGAGTTTAAAAAACAAATACCTGAAATGATTAGCCAGGGCTTAATTAAAAAATCAGAAAGTCCTCACAGATCAACGGCCTTTATAGTAAGAAACCATAGTGAAATAAAAAGAGGTAAAGCAAGAATAGTATACAATTATAAAAGATTAAACGATAATACAGTAGATGATGGATATAATATTCCCAATAAAGACACTTTATTAAACTTATACAGAAAAAGAAAGTTTTTTTAAAATTTGATTTAAAGTCAGGATATAATCAGTTAAAACTCGAAAAAAAAATTAAACCATGGACAACTTTTACATGCTCAGAAGGACAATTTGAATGGAATGTTCTTAGCTTTGGGCTAAAAAAACGCTCCTTCAATATTTCAAAGGTTTATGTACAGTATTTTCTTAAAATATGACTTTTGTTTAGTATATATTGATGATATACTCGTAGAAAGCCAAACAGTACAAGAACATGAAAAACATTTACAACAAGTGTTTGAAGAAATAAAAAAGCATGGAATAGTAGTTTCCAAACGGAAAATGAAATTATTTAAAAGAAAAATATCTTTCCTAGGATTAGAAACAGGTAACGGAAAAATAGAATTACAATCACATATCTCTACAAAGATACTTGATTTCCCAGAAAAATTTGAAAACTTAAAACAAATACAAGCCTTTCTGGGACTGGTCAATTATGCTAGGAAATTTGTTCCAAATTTATCAAAGTTAGTAGGGCCTTTATATAGTAAAACAACAAAAAACGGCCAAAGGTACTTTAATTCAGAAGATATAAAACTAGTTAAAGAAATTAAAATGGCAATTAAAAATATTAAACCACTAGAATTACCACTTGTTACAGATTACATAATTATTGAGACAGATGGATGCAAAGAAGGATGGGGAGCAGTTCTTCTCTGCAAACCAAATAAATATAGTCCTAAGCAAGAAGAGAAAATTTGTGCTTATGCAAGCGGTAATTTTCAAAACAAAATAAGTTGGACTATTATCGGTTTTGAAATACAGGCATTGATATATGCATTAGAAAAATTCAAACTTTTTCTTCACAAAGAATTTACAGTAAGAACTGATTGCGAAGCTATTGTAAAATTTATAAAAAATTATCAAAGCAAAAAGATAAATAGGACCCGATGGGTTAATTTACAAAATATTATCCAAGGAAGTGGATATCACATGAATTTTGAACATATTAAAGGAAAAAATAATGGGATAGCCGATATGTTATCCCGAAATATTAACAGATTGTTGCTTTTAGATGGACAGGAAAAAAGATAAAGGAAAGGCAATAGTTGTACATCCTACACAGCCTACAAAATCCTTTTCGATGAATACATCATCCGAAGAAGAGAAAACAGAGAAACTCATGAGCCAGTCAATACAAGCAGCAAGAACACAGAACTTAGACAATTACCTACAACATTAACAGATCTCAACAGTATCACACAGTTTTACAACCCAAGTCAATCAAAGGCTACAAATGTTCGTCCTCCGAAAACTAGACATTTTACACAAAGCGCAAGCTCTCAATCACAGAATACACAAACCGCGGTCATTACTTTTGGAAATTATGCTTTGCAAAAATGCAATGATCCCAATACAAAGTTTCATCCAATTATTGGGATGAAATTAACAGAAAAGCAACAGTGTTTACTAGATAACCTTTGGCATATTCAAACTATGCCTCAGGCCTCAACCTTTAAAGTCCAGGTGTTAAATGCATTAAGCACTTATTTTTATGAACAAAGCAGTAAAACACCTGAAAAACAACAAAAGCCTAAGTTTACCCATTATGTCATATTTCGAGGTACTAAAATTGGTATTTTAATAAATGGGAAACTGTGGCTAAGCATATACAATGCCCCAATTCAATTTACAAAGGCTTTACAAATTTTCAAAAAGCCATAGAAACAGCAAGAGAACATTTTGGGGTAAGTGGCTTTTACATAGAACCTGAAGAGGTTCAAACATTTGCGGACATGGCAAAAATTAAGCCAGAACAAATAATTAAAAATCAAAAAGAGTTGATCACTGAGTTACAAGATCAGCTTGTACAACAAGGAAAAAATACACATTCTATACAAGAAAAGTTTGAAAATAATTTGTTAAAACAAAAAATTAGTGTTCTCGAAACAAAATATAAACATGTGTTACAGAGACTTCAGAAAAAAGAAAAAAATACAGTTTTAAACAGAAACTATGATTCCTTCAAAGCAAGAATGATTGATACACCATGGTGGAAGTGTACTCAACTAGTTACAGACAAGTTTCCAGAATTCAAAACCTTGGTTTCACAGAAAGTTTGTGCATAATTTCCAATAATTCTGTGCGAATTGCAAAAACAACTAGTAGATATGGCATTTACACAAGATGCTGACAAACAAGGTTTCAAAATTGTTGAAAGAACAGATCAAGAAGGTAGAGGGACTGGATTGTTGCTGATTCAAATCTACTCACCTACAAAATTAACAGATGATCAAATTATTCAATTTTACCATAATGGTATGATTGATTATATGGAGATAAAGACAGATGTTAGAACAACAAATCTTTTAAACAAAATGGGAGAAAAAATGGTAATCATAGCAGACAATATTGCTATTAGGGCATTGTGTCCTACAATTTCCTGCAAAATGTTTTCTTCTCTCCCATATACAGATGCTTATACATACAGGCCAGCTAGGAAGAGAATTTTTATCACAGATACTCCTTATAAATTCTCTTTAAAAGACAGATTCATAAACCACAATATAGACTTTGGTAAATTACCATGGTTAGAGGTTGAAAATAAACAAACTACAGAAGCCCTTGTTGGTCCCTCGGATAGGATCTTCTTCTTCGGAAACTTAGTTGAATTGGATATGATTAATGCGCGGAATTCATTGAATCACACAACAGATATACGAGAACAAAACAACTCTGAATTACTGTATGATCTTCTATTGATTGAATATGAAAGTGTACAAGCTCCTTAGAAAGTTCAGATGGACATGAGTTTGCCAGAGAGTGAAAGTATCAAAAGTTACAAATGAGCTGATCGAACAGCTATTTATAGGCACAGTCAGGATAGAGTGAGTGCTGGCCGATCGGCTGACATTGCTGACCGATCGAATAGCCTGTCCGATCGGTTGGGTTGTCCGATTGGCTGGGCTAGCCGATCGGCTGGCATAGTCAACACAAGTCAGCACTTAAAAAATATGCGCCATATCCTGACTTGCTATACAATACATACAAACATAAACTATTCACAAACATACAAAACATGACTATGTGCTGACGGAAGCTACAGACGTTATTGTACTAACAGACTCCCCCTCGGATGTAGCTGTAGTTCCTTCCAGCATAGTCTTCAGTTCTTCGTGTTCCTCCTTCGCTCTTTGGCCTTTTGCCTCCTGTTTTCTTTTCTTTCTTCTAACAGCTTTCGTCTTTTGTGTCTACTTTCAATCATCCACCATTTCCTGTACTCTGGGTCTCCATCACGCTTTCGATCCCATTTTAGAATCTTGTTTTCTTCAGATTCAATTGGCGTCTGATCTGTTGGTGGCACAAACCCCATTCTTCGTCTACCCAACTCAGCAGCTCTCTTTGCTATCTCTTTAGATCTTTGGCTTCGCTTGTATCTTTTCAAGAACTCATCAATTTCTACATCTCTCCATTTGCTCTTCCAATATCTACCAGAATTGATGTCTTGAGCGAAGCAAACATCCACAATTGATTGATACAGCATTGCTTGAGCTTTGTCTTTCTTCTCAAAAACGATCTTGTTAAGAAATAAGCAATCAATGTCTTTCTTCGAGCAATTAACAAGCCACATTGGATCCAATATACTGATTCTTCGGGATTTTCCAGTGGACTTGTCATAAAGAGAGATAACTGCCTCAGTCGTTGATTCATTATAAAACCATCCTTGAAATAAATCATGAAAATCTTGCTCGATGGTCTGAGAGGCATGTTCTTTAGACATTTGGGCAGCTTTACATCCAGAGTTATATCTTTCTCACTGTTTTCCAAAATTCTAACAATCTGCTTTGGATACTGTGGCTTCCAATCAGGATAACCATTCTTTGCTCGCAATTTGATGTAGTTCCACAGATCTTGATCATGTTGACGAACTTCAGGACCATAGTAGAACTGTTTGATGTTCTTAGTCTTTACCAATTCATCCACATCCCACCACGGTAGAGAAGCAATATCAGACAAGAACTCAAAATATTGAACTCCTTCTTCTCTCCTGATGGCATACGCTTTCAGATCTTCAAGGTATCCCCAAGATAGAATATCTCCCCATGATAGATTTTTTGCTGTGAGTGAAGTACTGAAGGGCTCTGAGAGTCTTTCTTTCTTTAGGCATATTCTTGAACCATTTCTTTCTTTCTTCTGCAAGAATCTCTCTCGGAAGAGTTTCAGGAACACCTTCAGTGGAGATCTTTTCAACAATCTTTCTTTTAATCTCGTCTTCATTTCTGTCTTTGAACATCTCAGCAAATGAAGGAAACGTCTCATCAATCCCAGCATAATGAAAATCAATTTCATCTTCAGATGAATCTGAAGTGTCTTCAACAATCACATCATCATAATGATCTGCTTCAAATGCATATCTGGGCTCGAAGTCTTTAGCTGGTGACTGAGGAATTTCATCCTCAATATCAAACTTGAACTTTCCTTCTTCTAACCCCAATTCCTCTAGCATTTCAGCTCTGGTTCTTCTAACCTCAACCTCTCCTTCTTGTTGAACATTCAAGTAAATAACAGTTGGGTTTGAGAGAAGTACCTGACTAACATGTTGTTTTCCAGATGATGATGCTTCATTTTGTACATCATCCTCTTGCTCATTAATCTCATCATTCAATAGCTCTTCAATCCTTTCTTGAACAATTGGATATTTGATTAACAACCCGGAAGCACCTTGATCATTGTCATCATCACCTTTATCATCTTTATCATTGCTATCATCAGGCTTATCATCCATTTGATCATCAACATTATCTTCATCTTCATCTTCCTCTTCTTCATCTTCTCCAAATAACTCTACATTGGAATCATCATCAACTATTTCTCCACGAGCTTTCTTTTCCTTTCTACGCCTTTCTTTAACTTTCATTTCACGAGCAACTTCTTGAACGTTGTAAGGCACAGGATAGGCATTACCAACAAGTACAAATTGTTGTGTCTTCCATTCTAGTAGCAACACTTCTTTTGCCTTTCTCTTTCTTTGAATAACATCAACCCTTCGGAGAATATTATCAATATCAACAGGCTCAGAAGACTCACCAACAATCATGAAGTCTGGTTCCTGAACTTCTTCAGCTTCAACCATTTCTTGTCCATCTTCAACTATTTCTTGTTCCTGAGCTTCAACAACTTCAGTCATTTCAATATCTTGTTGAGATGATGAACCACCAATATCAGGTTGACTTGGTGATCCACCAGCTTCTTGAGTATCATCAATCACACCTTTGTTCTTTTGGGTAGCTTCTTCAGCTAAACGTCTTTCACGTTCCAACCTTCACTCTTCAGCTCTTTTCACTTCTATTTCTTTGAATGCAACATGAACATCCATCTTGAAATGACTTTCCATGACAGAGTATAGCATATGAAGTTGTTCATCTTTTACCACCTTATTTGCCTTCATGGCTTCCACCCGAACAAGTCGATCAGAAGAGTTTATCTCAACACGAAAGGCGGAAACAGATGTGTAGAGTTCAATTCAGCTAGATTCCCACTATAAACTATTGTATGATTGATTTTATAACAATTTACAACCTGACAACACTTCGGCAGCACTTCGTTGCTCAAGCCGGAGAGTTACAAATGATGAAAGTTTGAAGGGTATTTATAGGCCAAGCCCTTCCGTTTAAAGGTGACATGACACCCTTCAAACGGAACCCTCTTCAAACGGACAGGACACTTTCAAACTTTCAGGACATCTTCAAACTTTCAGGACATCTTCAAATGTAGTAAACCGAGACTCGATATAAGACGAAGACAACAGATGTATGCACCAACAGACTCCCCCTCAGATGTTGACGAGTCTTAAGTGTCGAGTCTTCAACGTCTTCAGTCTTTATCAGTCCTCTCGAACTCTTTGAAATATTTGACAGTGTAAGTGTCCTCAAATCTCTTCTCCTTTTTATCTGCATCAACAGACTCCCCACGAACAATCTCTACTCGGATGTCTTCAGACTCCCCCTTTCAATATGCTGGGATCGCAGTTTGGCTCGATAAAACTCACAAAGTCTTCAGGTATCGGAACCTGGCACTCTATCTTCAGGTTCAAGATCTAAACCTGGCTACACCTGCACATTCTTAACCCAGAAATAAATTTCACAAATTTAACATTTGACAAATTTATCAATCTAGAGTCTCTCTCAAATAAAACCAGAATGATTTATCAATGATAAATTCTGATGAACCTTTTGTAAAAATTAATCATTTTTGTGTTCAAAACACATTCTCCCAAACCATTTGTTCATCATGTTTAATACTCGGAATTTTGAAAATTAGCTCTCCAACACCAGTTGTCGAAAATCTTTTTGAGTTTTCAAAAGTTTATGCTAAAACACACTAAAAATCTTTTTGGATTTTGTAATAAAGAAAATGTAATGCAGTAAAGAAATATTTACAGACACTATTTTTGTGAGTTTGTGTAAGAGGATCATATCAGTTTTTGAGACAAGTCACCAACACCGTTAAGCTTCATTTCATTTTAAGTTCTAAACAATTCACCTAGATTGTCAGTATATTTGTCCACTTAGATTTTTACACAAAGTTCAACTGATCCAAGATACGATATTAATTTCTTAAGCACTTGAACTTATCAGTGTGTCCCACTACTTGAATATACTCTTGTATCCAGATCCCAGTATTCAGTCTTACAGGTGAGTATACCTAGATGATATCTGTAAAGGGGTTAAATTACGAGGGCCGTGAGAGCTCAGGTCGATACTTCCGTATACGCAGAAAGATGACGACTTCGACTTTTGGTGTGTCCCCTTTAGAGGATCTTTTGTTTCAACAGCAATGACTATCAATTTTATTGTTTCATCAATTTGCTGAGGGCGATGCTTTTTCAAGCTTTGCGGAAAGTATTATGCGGGGACTAGGTCAGAATTTCCATTCAGCAGAAGTCTCGGGATAATACCCCAGATATCACTAAGCATAAAGACCTAGTATCTCAGAAAAAGGGACCTTTCAAACAAGATTTCGGGGGTTACCCATATATCCAAGAAGTTGTTCCCCACGATCTAAGCAAGTTTGAATATTTAGGTTTATATCTCGTCTCAATCTACTAAATGTGCAAAAACCTACTGGCATATCCGAAGTGAGATTGTTTATCACATTTTAAACTTCTAATTCTTTAGCATGCTGTGACAATCCACTGATGTACTATCATTTCCTTTTTTATACAACAAAACTCATTTTTGAATTTTATCATGTTTTTGGCTTTTTCAAATTTTCTAATGTTTTTAGATTTTCTGAAATTTCTTACTCCCCCCTAAAATGCAAACACATTAAAGAAAACTGAAAACAAACTATATAGAAAATTGACAACCGATATCAAATCACCTCAATTCGCCATCCTTTTGGCATAGACAATTAGAACTCCCCCTTTCAACAAACTATTTTCTCATTATGATTTCAAAACATTTAAGTTTGTTTTAATCAAAATGATTTTTCCAGAAAATAAGTTTGTTTTTACCACTTATAGGTTTGATAGAAAACCACTTGTAGGGATTGGTTCATCATCTTGTCCATTCAATCATTCGTATTAGGATTACATCAAGTTCAAACTAATGACCTTGAGTAATCACTTTGTCAGAATCAATCTCTTACCACTTGAAAGTATTTCCAAAACATTTAACCACATGTAGAAATAAAACATCTACACAAATACATGTTACCAATCAAGATGCCGATTCCTGCTTCATGCTTACCTACCTGGAAGCTCCGGCAAGTTCACAATCTGTAAAATTTAACACTTTTAAGATTCATTTACACAACCAGATTTTAAGAAAGATGTCGATTCCTGATCCACGATTACAAACTTGGGATCTCCGGCAAGTCAGGTGTTTACTCAAAGAAAATGTCCACCCAAGCCTGGCCAGCCTTGGGTAATTTCAATTCAGATTTTGTTGGGGTGTAAGTTGCTTTCTTTGTAGCATAAAAATCTTTTACCCCTTTCACCTTCCCATCAACCATCTTTCCGAAAATTTTCTTCACTTTACCATTAAATGCTTTCTCAACATCAAAATTATCCTGATCAGAATAAAACTGATTTGAGATTTCAGCCTTTCCAACTTTTCTTTTAAAACTCTCAGTCCTCAACGATGGAAAGTTCTCATCATCCATTGAAGGAACTGAGTTTTCATCACTCTCATCAAATTGTGGCTCCCCTGATTTTGTGGAATCAGATTCATCGCCAGATTTTACTTCAGATTTCTTAACAACCCATTTTTTGTTGTCAAGTTTCACACTTCGCCTGTAAAATCTCTTGGAACACTCACCAACTTCAAATGTTGAATTTTTGAAAACTCTAATTTTTCAGTTGGTGGTTCGGTTTTATCAACAATAACTTCTTTTAGTTTTCCAGAAACTTCCTGTTTTGTCTTGGTTGATTTAGGACAATTCCATGCAATGTGTCCAACTTCATTGCATCTAAAACAGGTTCTGGTTTCTTTTCTCTGAACTTCATTCTTCATTTTTTCAGCAAGAAATTCTTGATTTGTTTGTTTCCAGAATGAGCTCTTCTTCTCCTCCTTAGCAGATGGACCTGAAACAAATTTTGTATTTGTCTTAGAAAATTTTTCATTTTTATAGTTCTGTGGTGGAACAAAACCCAATCCTTTCTTTTGAGATTACAGTTATGTTTTGGTTTCTTTTGAAAACCTGAACCACAACTATAACCCTTTTTCTTATTCAACCTTTGTTGAACTCTTGAGGTGTAAGGTTTAGGTTTACCTTTAAGATTTAAATCTTTTATTTCAGAAATATTAATTTCTGTAAATTTGAAAACCTTTTTGATCAATTCATTTTTAACACCTCTTATTGGAAACTCTTTATCAAAATATAATTTGTCAGAATTATTCAAAGTATACACAACTTCAAATGTTTCTTCATTCAAATTAGATTTTAACAACAGAAACTCTTTACTGTAAACCCATTTTCCCAAAGATTTTGAACTCTTTTCGGACGAACTCGAACTCCCGACTGACTGACACGAACTTTCGGACTCGGATTTTGAATCTGACTCCTCATCCCTATCCAACACCTGATCGACCATTCTTTTTATCAATTCTGACTCATGATCTGTGTCGGACGCATTGAATGTGACGTCAATATTATCCGGTAAAACATCAGTTATCTCGGACTCTAACTTTAAATTAACCGCCTTTTTTACTTGTTCCTCATTCGGTTTTCTAGGTGAATACCCTTCCCAAATAGGAGGCGGACACTTATTATAATAGACACCCAGTTTCTTACCAGTATCCTTCTTCTTCTTTGATTTCGTTTCTTCACCTTTAAACGCCTCAAATCCTTCAACAGTTGGATAAATTCTATCGATTATGTAGTCACAACTTGTGTAACTTCGCAGCAAACGTCTGATTCTTTCATTCTCAGCTGCTTCGCTGTCCAACTCTTTCTTCCATTTTGCACATTCTTCTATGTAGAAGTTTATCTCTTTTTGCTTTGACATCATGGTAGCATTCATCATCTTCAAAGCTTTTTCTCTTTCAGAGTTAGTCTTCTCCAGACTATTCACCGTTCTGTTCAGTACATCATATGACTTTTTTCAAATTCTTTACATCAAACAACAACTGTTCTTTCAACTTTTCTAACTCACTAAACCTCTCATCTTTTTCTATACATTGTTTACAAGACTCTAAACAAGTAAGACAGGGTTTTGTGACTTCAACTATCTTTTCTAACTCCCCAATCTTCTCAACTTCAACTATCTTTTCAACTTCCACAATCTTCTCAATTACTTTGACTTCTTTCAATTCTTTTGCAGCTTTCCTCTCTTTCAGTTTCTTCAATTTTTCTGCAAAATAAAATTCAAAAGTGCCAGAAGATGAACGAGTTTTTCCAAGATTTATCTGTTCCATCTCTTCATCATCACTTGTTTCTGATGAACTGTTTTCAGATGAAACAGATCCTTCATCTTCACTTTTCTCTTCATCAGATAACACTTCCATCCATTCCTTCAACATTTCTGGCTTTTGCACAATCTGAGTAATAAACGCTCGAACATTTGAATCAGCTGGAATGCACTTGTCCCAGCTAAATCCTTCAGCCATTTTCTCCTCATCTTGATCAACAATGCCATAATAAGCCTTCCTGTTTGCATCTTCGATCATTTTTCCATGAGCTGTTTGGGTTTCCTTTTGCTGATGCGGTTGATAAGTGATTTGTTGATAAATGGACTTCTTATAATAATCATCTTTGCCGAAAGACTCCTTTGCTCCTTTCGGCTCCTGATTCTTGCACTCCCTTTTAAAGTGACCTTTCTCCCTGCAACGAAAACAGACAACTTTAGATTTATCAAATCCTAAATTAGAAAGGTTTGCATCCAAGAAATCATTTCTTCCTGTAATCATTCTAAACTTTTCTGCTCTCCTCAAAACACTTGCCAAAGCCCATTTTATATCCATAAGTTCCAACTCTCCCGCATCTATTTGGTCATAATCTTCTTTTGTGAGCATCGGATTACCAATTTTTCCAGCAATCAACCCTTCATAAGATTCTAATGCAGTGACCAATAATTCCATATGACTTTTCACAACTTCTTCAGAATAATTTTGTCCATTTTGAAGATGTAAAGCTACATTGCACTGAATCAAATGCCCATTTCCAACAGATGCACTTTGAACACTTGGAGGATTCACATTTGAGAAACCACCAATCATGATTGAGCTTTGATTGCTTGTTTCGGATTGATTTTGTTGGTGCATACATATGTCGACTTCGTCTTGTATCGAGTCTTAGTCTTAGAATGTTAGATTAGGGCATGTTTTACGAGAAAATAGAAAGATGTTAGAGTTTAGGAAGCTGATTTCGCTCATATGTACTTTGCAGGTGATTTCGCTCATATGTGTTATCTGTGATTTCGCTCTTGTGTACATGTGGTACTTGGAGCGAAATCAGGACCCTATATATAGGGGTCATTTGGGCGAAATCATTATTAGTCTCTTGTTTCCGGTACCGAACTGCTGCCGAAGTGACGTTTGACCTGTAATCAGTGTGAAATCAATATACAAGGCAAGATTTAGTAGAACAAGCTGTTTTTCGTGTCCGTTTCTTGTTATTCTGCACCTGAAACGGATTAGAACACCTCCGATTGACTCGTTCGGGTCAGCACGCGATCCTACAAGTGGTATCAGAGCTCACGACGAGGAGTTCTTGCCATTACAGCTTCATTATCTTTATTCTACACCTTCTTTTATTGGTTCAGGAAGATTTCACGGTTAGAATTGGATCAAATTTTCACAGACTGCTAGAAATTGAACATAGACAAACCCTTGAAAGTTTGAGACTGAAATTCAAAGTAAAAATGGACCAAATTGCCCTTCGAATTGATTTCGCTCATATAAACATTATCTGATTTCGCTTTTTGGAACATCTGATTTCGCCCCAAGGTCACTTGATTTCGCTCATATGTTCATCCAAGAACCCTGATTTCGCTCATATGACCACCCTAAACCTCTGATTTCGCTCTTGTGTCACCCATAAACCCTAATTTCGCTGATAAGATCACCCATAACCCTAATTTCGCTCTTAAGGTCACCCATAAACCTGATTTCCCTTATAGGGACACACAGGACCCCTGATTTCACTCATAAGTCATTGTTATTGAAAAACGTGTTATCAAATCATGGCCGAAGAGTTTTACAATGCTTTCGCGACACCGGTTGCACCTGTCACTGCTGCTGAGACTATATACAGTGAAAATGAAACAGGTACTCATCAGAAACCCCCGAAGTTGATGTATATTGAGGATTTTCAGGGTTGGAAAAACCGGTTTGAGAATTGGGTTCAAGCTTACAGATTCGATGTTTGGTGTTCACTACTGAAAGACTATGAGAGACCAAAGAATGAGCGTGGGTTGGAAAAGGGTTTCAATGATTTTACAGAAGCTGACAAGCTGAAATATACTAGTGAAAAGATGATGATCAGCATTTTACAGCAAGCAGTTAAAGAGGACATCTTTGTCTTAATCCAACATAATGGAACAGCTAGGTCAATCTGGGAGGCATTAATTCAGAAATTCAGAGGGAGTGCTGACATGATCAAAAACAAAAAGGCATTATTGAAGAAGTCGTTTAACATGTTTACTGCATTTGATCATGAAACCACGAAACAGACAATAGATAGATACTGTCATCTGGTTCTAGAAATGGGAAGATTGGATATTCAGAAAGATGATGATGAGTGGGTTGATAAGTTAGCAGAGGCATTACCCCAACAGAAGTGGGGAACTTATCTGATGATTGTGAAACTCATGAGGAAGACTGAGAGTATGAACTTGGCTCAGTTTATCCAGAAGATTGAAGAACAGGAGCTGGATATCCAGAAGACTGCTATAATGACAAATCCAAATGTCAAGCAAGATGTCAGTTTGTACTACAGAGGGAACAAGTTTGAGGCCACTCCCAGTTAAATTCCAAAGATTAGTACTGCATTCAGTGCTGATGGTTCTGCTAGTCCAAATGCAAGTACTACAACTCAAAGTAGTGGATATACTTCATCATTCTCAAGCTTTGATCCAAACAGTAACACACCTAGTCCTCAAAAGCAAAATACTACAAATCTGTAGTGTAATGTGACCTTGAACATTCAGAATGGTCAACATCTTTCTCCTGAGGTGGCAAAGCAACACATGGCATCTCTTGTCGCTATGTTAGAGTCGTATGAAGGTTTGATTGCTGGAAGAATTGGTAATCCAATGCTCACAAAGGAAGATTACGACTAAATCAATGCAGAAGAGCTTGAGCTGATGGATGTGAAGTGGTGTTTAGCTAGTGCTTGCAGGAGAGCTGAAAATTTTCAACAGATTACGGGCAAAGATGAGTTTCGAGGGATGGCTACCTCTCCACTAGGTTTTGACAAGTCAAAGGTTACTTGTTTCCGATGTAAAGGAAAAGGTCACTTTAAACGGGAATGTAAGAACCAAGAGTCAACTGGAAGTCAAGAAAAGAGCAATTACTATCAGAAATCAATCTTTCATCGGATCGGTCAACAACCCCAACAAAAGGAACTGCAAAGTGCTCATGGGAAAATGATTGAAGAAGCAAATAGGAAAGCTTATTTTGGGATAATAGATCAAAGTGATGAGGTTGTTGCACAGGGGTTTAGCTGGGACAACTATATACCTAGTGGAACTAATCCTGATGTGGCACTTGTTACCAGGATTCTGGATAAAAGTGAGGATTGTCAGAAAAAGGATTCTGATATTTCCAGATCTTGGAAGTGATGTTGATACGGATGATGAGGAAGCGTATCTTAACAAATGTAGAAAAAGCATTGATCCTGACAGTTTTAATTTTTTCTATGTAGATAAAGTTGTGATGCTGAATCAGAAGAAGATTGCTAGATTGCAGAAAGAGCTAGAAGCAGCAAAGTTACTCGCTGATGAAAAGGCGAAGACTGAAGCTGTTGAAACAAAAGATGAAGAAACTGCTAAGATTGCAATAGAAAAGATTATTGAAGTGGAGAAAGTGGTTGAGAAAATCGTCGAAGTAGAAAAACTCGTGGAAGTTGAGAAAATAGTTGAAGTTGAAAGAGTGGTCGAAGTAGAAAAGATTGCCGAAAAGATTGATGAGGTCGAGAAACTTGTTGAAGTTGAAAAGACTGTAGAAGTTGAAAAGATAGTTGAAAAGGTAGTTGAAGTTACGAAGCCTTGTGATAAATGTTCAGAATCCTGTAAAGTTTGTGAAGGAAAAGACAAGAAGATTGCTGAGTTAGAGAAAATGAAAGAAGATCTACTGTCTGATGTGAAGTATGTGAAAGAGTCTTATGACGTATTGAACAGGACAGTTGACAGTTTGAAAAGAACAAATGCATAAATTGAGAAAGCAAATGACAAAATGAGTGCCACCTTGATGACAAAGCAAAGCGTCATAAATGATTGCATTGAAGATTGTGCTAAACTGAAGAAGGAGCTGGAACTTGAGAAAATTTAGAGTGAAAGGATTAACCGATTACTTTTGAGTTATACTACATGTGATTATCTGATTGATCGAGTTTATCCTACTGTTGCATGTCTTGAAGCGTTCAAGAAGAAAGAAAAAGAAGAGGATACTGGTAAGCCAAAAAAACGTCAAGTATAACAGATGTCCGCCTCCAATCTTTGAGAGTTATTCCCCCAGGAAACCAAATGAGGAACAAGTAGACAAGGCTCTAAACATCAAATTAAAGTCTGAAATCACTAATGAATTACCAGACAATATTGATGTCACATTCACAGCGTCTGACACTGATCATGAGTTCGAGTTAGTTAAGAAAGTTGTCGATTAGGTGTTGGATATGGATGAAGAGTCAAAGTCGGAGTCTAAGTCGAATAGTTTGAGTTTGTCTGAGAAGAGTTCAAGTTCACCGGTTAAGAGGGTTTATAATAAAGAATTCTTGTTATCAAATAATAATTTGAATGATGAAATGTTTAAAGTTGCTTATACCTTGAATAATTCGGACAAATTATTTTCTGATGAAGAATTCCCAATAAGAAGTGTTAAAACTGAAATGATCAAAAAGGTTTTCAAATTAACAGAAATTAATATTTCTGAAATAAAAGATTTAAATCTTTCTGCAAAATCTAAAACTTACACTTCAAGGATTCAACAAAGAGTAAACAAGAAAATGGGTTACGGTTGTGGTTATAATTTCCAAAAGAAACCAAACCATAATGGTAATCTCGAAAAGAAAGGTCTTGGTTTTAGTTCGTCAGAAAATTATAAAAATCAGAAAACTCATAAGCCAAAAACAAAATTTGTTTCAGGAGGAAGCTCAGAGGATGAACAGAAGAAACCATTCTGGAAGCAGTCAAATCAAGAGTTTCTTGCTGAAATGAAGAAGAATGTGAGAAAGTTTGCTGAGAGAGTTGACAGAAGAACCTGTTTCAAATGTCAAGAAATTGGTCACATAGCTTGGAATTGTCCCAAGACCAATTACTAAAAGCAGGGAGTTTCTTCTAACTCAAATTTGAAAAAAGATTGGTGTTGATAGAAAAGAACAATTGGTGAAAAATGGTAATTTGTTTGAAAATTCAAGTTCTGAAAAGGGTGAAAGTTCAAAACGTTTTTACAAAAGAAGAGGTGATTTGAACAAACAAAAGTGGGTTGTTAAAACAGAAAGTAGTTCTGAAAATGAATCTGATTCCATAAAATCAGAGGAGTCATCAGTTGAGAAAAGAGTTGAGGTTTCCATTCCAGAGGTGAACGATGAAAATTTTCCTCCATTGTCAAAGGAAAATGTGATGAAGAAAGTGGGAAAAGTTGAGATCTCAAATTAATTCTTCGTAGATAAGGGAGAATTTGATGTTGAGAAAGCTTTCAACGGAAAAGTCAAGAACATTTTCGGGAAGATGGTTGATAGAAAGGTTAAGGGTGCTAAAGAGTTTTATAAATCAAAGTGTTGGTGGGACAGATGTGTTCCAAAATCACCCAAGGCTGGTCAGGCTTGGGTGGATGTTATGTTTGATTAAACACCTGACTTGCCGGAGATCCCAAGATTGTAATCGTGGATCAGGAATCGGCATCTTTCATGATTAAAGAGGTTGTATGAAAGTTTTTGATAGTATTAAAAATTTTACAGGATAAAGGACTACGCCGGAGCTTCCAGGTTGGTAAGTGCGAAGCAGGAATCGGCATCCTGATTGGTAAAAATGGTTGTGTAAATGTGATATTCATACAATTGGTAATGTGTTTTTTTTCATATGGTAAAGAGGTTGCTTAATTGAAAATGGTAAATCAGGGACATTAAGTTGTACTTGATTTACTATACATGATAAATAGATGAACAAGATGATGAACCATATCCCCGTACTTAACAAGTGGTAAATCTACTAGTGGTAAAAACAAACTCATTTTCCGGAAAAATCATTTTGATTGAAACAAAAGGTGTTTTGAAATCTAAATGAGATAATGGTTTGTTGTGAGGGGGAGTTCTGATTGTTTATGCCAAGTGAATGGAGATTTGAAGTAATTTGATATCAGTTGTCACTTTATTTGTACAGTTTGTTTTTGATTTTGTTTCTTCAAGTGAGTCGAGAGTTTAGATAGTTTTCAAATTTTTCGTTAATGTGTTTGCATTTTAGGGGGAGTAAAAATTTCACAGAAAATCCAAAAACATTAAATTTTTTTTTGAAAAAGCCAAAAACATGATAAAATGAAAAATGAGTTTTGTTGTATAAAAGAGGAAATGATAGTACATCAGTAGACAATCACGGCATGCTAAAGAATTGGAAAGTTAAAATAGTGATAAACGGTCTCACTGATGATGTGTCAGTAGGTTTTTGCACATTTAATAGACTGCGACGAGATATGAACTTAAATTTCAAACTTTCTTAATTCGTGGGTAACATCTCTCGGATATATGGGTAACCCCCGAAATCTTGTTTGAAAGGTCCCTTATTCTGAGATACTAGGTCTTTATGCTTAGTGATATCTGGGGTATTATCCTGGGACTTCTGCTGTATGGAAGTACTGACCTAGTCCCCGGATAATACTTTCTGCAAATGCTTCAAATACAGGACCGCCCTCAGCAAGTTGATGAAACAATAAAATTGATAGTCATTGCTGTTGTAAGAAAGATCCTCTAAAGGGGACCCACCAAAAGTCGAAGCCGTCATCTCTCTGCGTATACGGAAGTATCGACCTGAGCTCTCACGGCCCTCGCACCTAACCCCTTACAGATATTATCTAGGTATACTCACCTGTAAGACTGAATATTGGGATTTGGATACAGGAGTATCTTCTGAGGTGGGAACACGCGAATAAGTTTAAGTCTCTAAGACATTAATCTCGTATCTCGAAACAGTTGAACTTTGTGTGAAAATTTAAGTGGATCAATATACTGACAATCTAAGTGAATCGTTTAAAACTTAAAATGTTTATAGCTTAACGGTGTTGTTGATTTGTCTCATAATCTGATATGATCCTCTTACACAAATTCACAAAAATATTGTATGTAAATATTACTTTACTGCATTTCATTTTGTTTATTTCACAAAATTCCCAAAAGATTTTCATTGTGTTTTAGCATAAAATTTCAAAAAATTCAAAAAGATTTTCGACTACTGATATTGAAGAGCTGATTTTCAAAATTCCGAGTGCTAAACATGATGAACAGGTTTGGGAGAATTTGATTCAAGAGTTTTTTTTTTTTTTTAAAAAGGAAAGAAATTTGTTAAATGATCACTGTTAATGTCTGATTGTATATTGATTGTAGAAGAGTCAGTGTTAGTGCATGCAAGTTGATAATTTATTAAACATCTTATTCTTGTGAATCTTATGTTTTGGGTAGAGAATGTGCAGGATTTCTTGAGCTGGATAAGAGTCAGGTTTCAACAACTGAGGACTATGTAAAGCCTGGTTGCCATTCTGATGCTGTAAAAGTCAGACTTTGATCCCAGCATGTTTTGAGGGGGAGTTCTGTTAGAGAAAGAATTTGAAGATGCAAGAGATAGATAGAGATTCTGGATGCCCGAAGACTGATCAAGACTGTAGATGCGAAGACTCGACACTTAGGACTCGTCAACATCTGAGGGGGAGTCTGTTGGAGCATACATCTATCGACTTCGTCTTGTATCGAGTCTTAGTCTTAGAATGTTAGATTAGGGCACGTTTTACGAGAAAATTGAAAGATGTTAGAGTTTAGGAAGCTGATTTCGCTCATATGTACTTTGCAGGTGATTTCGCTCATATGTGCTATCTGTGATTTCGCTCTTGTGTACATGTGGTACTTGGAGTGAAATCAGGACCCTATATATAGGGGTCATTTGGGCGAAATCATTATTAGTCTCTTGTTTCCGGTACCGAACTGCTGCCGAAGTGTCGTTTGACCTGTAATCAGTGTGAAATCAATATACAAGGCAAGATTTAGTAGAACAATCTGTTTTTCGTGTCCGTTTCTTGTTATTCCGCACCTGAAACGGATTAGAACACCTCCGATTGACTCGTTCGGGTAAGCACATGATCCTACAGATTTGCAGCACTAAATGCGGTATGAATCTTTGGACTGGCTTCAGCAGTTTGAACATTTCCTTTATAGTACAGTTTAATATCTTGTTGATGACTTGAACTGTTCATTCTAGCAATTTTCTGCTGCTCAAGATCTTGTGCCTCCTGCTTCTAAATGAACTGAGCAATTGATAATCTGCTAAACTGTTCAGAATTTTTCAGAATCATCAGATATGTACCCCATTCTTTTTGTGGTAATGCATCAACAAGCTTTTCTACCCATTCTGCTGGAGTTTTTGTAATCTTCAACTGTGACATGGTGCGTACAAGATGACAATATCTTTCAATGAGAGTCTTTGTTGTCTCACCAGGCATGCACGTATACAATTCAAACTCCTTTTTCAACAAAGCTGCTTTACTCTGTAACATTTCTGTACTTCCTTCAAATTTCTTTTTAAGAGCTTCCCAGATAGAATAAGCACTTTCATCATGTTGAAGCAACACAAATATATCTTCTTTAACAGCTTGTTGTAAAAGATTGATCATCATTTTCTCTGCTTTATAACTTTCTCTCTCTTGCTCTGTGAATTCTGAAATGATTTTACCAACTCCCACTGAATTTTGTGGCCTCTCATATTGAGTTTCAATGCTCTCCCAAGCTTTTAAATGGTCCGACTGTACCCAATTCTCGAAACGTTTCTTCCATCCATGATAATCTTCAATTCCCATAAGTTTCGGGGGTTTTTGCATTGTTCCGGTTTCAATCTCCATGTTCAAGGTCTTAGCAATGTCAGACGGAGTTGTCGGGGTTGTAGCAAAGGCGTTGTAGAAATTCAGAATCCATATTTTGGTATCGAAGAATTTCTCAAACAAGCTTTCAAACTAACTGGTTCTCCTTGTAAAACACCTGACAAACTGACAAAACACAATCAGTTAAAAGACTTATCAATTAACAGAAAAAAAACTGGTACTCGAACTGGTAAATATTCTGTGCGGCCTGAAGGTTGACACACTGTGTGAACTGCTATGACCCGGAACAAATTCAATCGACCCTTTCCAATGACCTTGCTAAACCACACAACCTGGAATGAGTTTGAATTCAAAACGGACTGAAACGCCTCTTGTGAACTAGTAATCAAATTCAAACTGTGTGACACAGAATTCACTTTCAAACTACCTTGATCCTTTCAAATGACTTCCCTAACTGAAATCAAACCGTGTGATCTGATTGATTAGGCCACACAATAAGACTTCAACAATTAAAATTCAAACGATGTACTTGGGCAGTAAACACTTAACACATTCAAACTATGATTGGGCCTATATATTTAATGGATTTATCAATTCAAAACAAATCTGGTCGATAACAATTACACCAAATCAATTCTATTGGACCTAAATGCCGACCACTAAAATGACAAGTTCAATTCTTGAGACCGTAACCTTTTACACATATCCATTATTCCGACAAACATCACATGTATCAACTTATAATGATTGGGCCGCACATAAAGTTTGGTTGTATGCAATTCTTGAGATTAACAAATGACTGACAATATTAACTGTGATCACATGGGCCGATTATATATAATGGCTGAGTAAACAATGGGCTGACAACAACTTTCAATACAAACTTCAATGGAATATTGGACCGAGAAGTTGATCTTGAATATTGATTGGGCCGTCCAAAAACAAACACCGAACACGTTTCAAATGGAAGTCTTGTTTCAAACGAGATAACCCAACTCTTTCAAACGGAATGCTTTGTCAAACGGTATGATATTTCCTCAAACGGACACAACCCAATGTTTCAAACGGAACACATGTTTCAAAAGTAATCACTATGCAATTTCAAACTGGATACCCGGTTTCAAACGGATTAGTCATTTTCAAACAGAACACTTCAAATGGTATGACAATTTCAAATCAGATGGCTATGCTTAAATGATATTTCAAACGGAATGCATGTTTCAAACGAGATGACCATGCATTTTCAAACAGAATGACAATTTCCAAACGGAAAGGCCAAGTTTCGTTCAAACGGAAGCCAATTTTCAGTCCATTTTTACCACTTTTACTTCGAATTTTGAACTGATATTCTCAAGGGTTTGTAAAAACCCAATTACGCACACATTGTGAAAGTTTTAGCCGATTTTAACCGTGAAAAATTGTTCAATTTTGAAAGAAGGTGTAGAAAATCAGAATTAACGGCTGAATTAGTATGAACTCTTCCTCCTGAGCTCTGATACCACTTGTAGGATCCTTTTCAGACCCGCACGAGTCGATCAGAAGAGTTTATCTCAACCCGAAAGTCGGAAACAGACGTGTAGAGTTCAATTCAGCTAGATTCCCACTATAAACTGTTGTATGATTGATTTTATAACAATTTACAACCTAACAACACTTCGGCAGCACTTCGTTGCTCAAGCCGAAAAGTTACAAATGATGAAAGTTTGAAGGGTATTTATAGGCCAAGCCCTTCCGTTTGAAGGTGACATGACACCCTTCAAACGGAACCCTCTTCAAACGGACAGGACACTTTCAAACTTTCAGGACATCTTCAAACTTTCAGGACATCTTCAAACTTTCAGGACATCTTCAAATGTAGTAAACCGAGACTCGATATAAGACGAAGACAACAGATGTACGCACCAACAATTGCCTTCATTTCGTTTGATGAAGCTTCACTCATCTCACTGAGTAGCTGATTAAGTGTTTGATTCACATCTTCCAAGTTCTTTATCTTAACATTCAACGAAGCAATCTCTACCGTCAATAGCTCAAACAACTTTGAATTATCATAAGCTTCATTTCTCATTTTGTTCATCGTTTCTTCTTGTTCTATCAGCACTGCTCTGACTTGATCATGAGCTTTCATAAGATTATCAACTTGCTTCTTTAGAATATCACGTTCTAATTCATTTTTAGCTTTTTTCTTTTTCCAGCTTGTTGACCTTTTGTACCAATTCTTTGACTGCTTGATCGTTGAACATGTCATAGTCTTCTTCAGGATTATCTTCTATGTAAATTCCTGTTGCTTCTGGAAATCCTTCAAACATGTAATCAAATTTTTCTTTCTGTTTAGATGATTCTGGTTTGTCTTGTGCAGGAGGACGTGGACTAGCAGCTTTGAACCCAGTGACTTTTACGTAATCATCACCACCAGTTTCTCTTTCAGCTACTGGTTCTTTTATTGATTCCACTTCAGGTTCTTTTTGTACCTCAATACCATGTGTCTTCTGAATTTGTTTCTCTTTCTTTCCACCTTTATCTTTATGTTGTTCAGCTCCAGATTTCTTTGCTCTAACATTCCTTGGAATTACTCCAGCTTGAACTGCTTTTCGTTTCTTTACTTGTTTCTTTGGCTGATCCGGTTCAAAAGGTGAATCTTCTTCATCAGATGTTTTCTTCTTCTTTAAAGGTTTCTTTTTCAGCTGAGCTCTCCCTCTTCCAAGAGTTGCTGGATCTAATTCAGATTCAGATTGAGTTGCTTCAGAATCATCTTCACTTGACCTACCCTGAGCTTCAATCTCTGGTTCAACTCTTGTAACCTTCTCAACATGAGCACTCGATCCTTGAGCTTGATGTGTTGCTGCTTCCTGATTCCTTTTTAGATAACTTTCAAAAGATTGGTTCAGAAGATCAATTCCTTGCTCAATGACCACAGATGGCTCTAAGACAGTTTCATCAACCAATCTCTGCTGCGGTTCTCCAGAAGACCCTACAAAACAAATATTAACAGAGATGTTAGAAATATTTATTTAAGCATAAATTCTAACTGTCTTAAGGCTCCCCCTTTCACTATACCCTTATCTCCATCCTTCGGAATGGTAACTGCAGGGGATGACTTAGGTGTTCTTTTTCTTTTTCCATCTCTCACACACCACCATCTAGTCTTCTTCTCAGTCATTTCACTCATCTTTGTGTCTCCATTGTCGGAATCACTATTGTTATGTCTCCATCTCTCATTCTCAGGAGCAACATAATCTTTATCCTTGATTCTGCATATCATTTGTTTCGTTTTTGTATCACTTTCTTTAGTGATTCTCACAATTGTTTCATATGTAATGTTTCTCACATCCATGACATCACTTCTGATCTTTGGAAGATCCTTGATCTTATCATTTATCAACATCATAATGAATCTAGGATACATGATGTATTTGTCTCCTTTAGCCTGGCAGTTCTCCTTCATATACTCAAAGATCACTTGAGAAATGTTGTACTTTCTGTTCAATACCAAGCTTGTGACAATGTTCATAATGTAATCAGAAACTTCATCATACGCTCCTTTCCTGTGTGACAATGAATGAACCATGCAATGCAGCAAGTATCTATAAGCCTTCGAAAAACTTGTCTTAGTCATCTTTCCATTGATATGACCAGTAAATCCCATTCTGCACCACAAACCTTTAGCAAGACGTTCAGACATGATTATTGGATCATTGTCAGAATCTTTCAAGTCTAGAACTCTCCTTAAATCTCCAACATCAAACTTGAATTCTACATCTATGTCTTTTCCTTTTTTATCCTTCTTTCTCAAGACTGCATGTATCATCTTGTCTGATTCCTCATATCTTGCTGTGTTCCAGAAAGCTCTAATATGTGATTCATAAATAACTGTTTTATCAGATAGAGCCTTCGCTACTCTGCTTTCTCTCAGAAATTTTGCCATCTTTTCAACCACCGTACCATTCAAGTTATCTGAATCAATTACACAGTAAACATTGTGCACTTTATCTGTATCCTTTCCTCTTCCCTGTAAATAGATAACACCAATCATAAGCACAGGTCATCCATGAGGGAAAAAAATGAGAATTTTTGAAAATTTTTCTAACACTGGAAATTCCTATGTGATAGTACTAGAGAATCGAATGGCTTGTCCGATCGGTTAGCATTGTTGTCCAATCGGTTGGCAATGCAATGAAACTTTATCAGGTAAGACCGATCGATCGGTTAGCATGTCCGATCGGCTGGCAATGCTTCCCGATCGGCTAGCAAATGTTGTTCGATCAACTGGCAGATGCTGTTCGATCGGCTAGCATTTCAGCAATGAAGTAACATAAAAATGTTGTCCGATCAGCTTGCTATGCTGACCGATCGGCTAGCAATGGAATTCACAAATGATGTCTGATCGGCTGGCAAAAGCTTTCCAATCGGTTGACAATTTGCATAGAAATCAATGTAAGAATGATGATGTTGTCCGATCGGCTAGCAATGCTGACCGATCGGCTGGCAATGCTGACCGATCGGCTAGCACACTACATATCATATCAAGCATTTTATCACATTAAGGCACATATTTCAAGGCATGAATTACTCTATGCAACAACACAAGTAAACACCCTATGATTGATGTCCGATCGGCTGGGCTAGCCGATCGGCTGGCATCTTCATTCAAGAACAGATATGAACACACAGATGATTCAAAAATTTATATGCAAAATATCACAAATTAATCACAGATCCATGTTCCTAATGTTGTCGCGATCAAAACCCTATGTTCATCTTTGTCTAATTCATCCTAAACAGTGTCTAGTTTCACAAAAAGCTCGCCGACTGCCGAACACATATAATCCTAGATCTATCAAGATTAAGCAAGATTTAACACAAATTGATCCAGTAAACTTGTAGATCTAATCATTCCGAACAAAACCCTATGCTTGAAATTCATAACAACTTCCTAAATCTTCTTAAATCTAAGATCAAAGAACCGACAGTGAAGAACACGAAGAACATGTTGAAATTAATCAGATTTTGATGTGAAAACATACCTTTGCCATTGAGAATGATGAGCAAACTAACAATCCAATGAAATAATTGCAAAGAGAATCAGTGAATCAAGAAAATCAGTGAAGATTTGAGAGAGAATAAGTTAGCCGATCGAACAGGTTAACCGTTTGACTGAACAATGACCGGCTATTTATAGGCCTCCTTGACTCGGCTAGGCTGTTCGATCAGCTGGCAATGCTGGCCGATCGGTCAGCTTGTCCGATTCAAGTGATCCTTTGACATTCAACAACTTTGACTTATTGACCTTTTGACTTTATCAGTGTTTGAGACATCCACTTAAGTATCTAGGTTCAAATGAATGATCCTAGGTACTTAATTTGCCTACCAAGTTCAACTTAATGACCTTGGTTGATCCGAGACAAAACCTACTGATATTTTGATCAATCTTTTTCTGAAAATTTACAAGTTTCAAATTAATGAACTTGCATGAACTTTTCATTTTCTCTGTTTTTTATCAAGATTAGCTCCCAACTCATTTTCCAGTTCAGAACAACTTCCTATATCTGCATCAGACTGGGAATCTGAAGATCAACTCTCTGCTTTGGTTTGTCGTAAACTAAAGCAGAAAAAGAAAAATCTTTTTGGATTTTAAAATGTACAATCTAAAACTAGAAATGAATGATCAGAAACTAAAATACAGAATGTAATGAAAGTAAACTATTTACAAACATATTTTTGGTCAGCGTGTTAGGGAATCATATCAGCTGCCGACAAGTTACAAGTACCGTTAAGCTTAAATTCATACTCAGAATTAAACAATTCACATAGATTGTCGATATACTGGTCCACTTTAAATTTTCACACAAATTTCAATTTATTCAGGATACGATTTAGATGTCTTAGGAACTTAACTCATTCATGTGTCCCACCTCTTGAATATACTCCCGTATCCAGATCTCAATATTCAGTCTTACAGGTGAGTATACCACAGATGATATCTGTAAGGGGTTAAATGCGAGGGCCGTGAGAGCTCAGGTCAATACTTTCGTATACGCAAAGAGATGACGGCTTCGACTTTTCGGTGTGTCCCCTTTAGAGGATCTTTTTGTTACAACAGCAATGACTATCAATTTTATTGTTTCATCAATTTGCTGAGGGCGATGTTATGTCTCAAGCATTTTGCAGAAAGTATTATTCGGGGACTAGGTCAGAACTTCCATTCAGCAGAAGTCCCGGAATAATACCCCAGATATCACTGAGTATAAAGACCTAGTATCTCAGAAAGAGGGACCTTTCAAACGAGATTTCAGGGGTTACCTATATATCCAAGTAGTGTTCCCCACGAATTACGCAAGTTTGAAATTTTAGGTTTATATCCCGAATAAATATACTAAATGTGTAAAAACCTATCGACACATCATCTGTAAGACTGTTTAATCCTTTTAAAACTTTACAAATCTTTAGCATACCATAACAGTCTAGCTGATGTACTATCATTTTCCCTTTTTACACAAGCTCTTTTTCAGTTTTCTAATGTTTTTTGGATTTTGGAATTTTCTCATGTTTTTGGGTTTTTCAATTTTTTACTGTTTTTGGATTTTCTGAAAGTATATACAAATATACCTATCTCCCCCTAAAGACCAAAACAGGTTAAAAATCGACGAACCATTGCAGATTGTTTTTCAACATCATCTACAGTGGTATCCTCATCCACGCCAATGATTCCATCCGACACCGATAAAAGCATCATACCATTCAGTTTTAAAAGATATTTAAAACGTGTTTTTATCAAATTGTTGATGCATGGAATGTCTGTTGACTTCGTCTGCATTATGTCTTAGGTCAAGATAGGTCAACATAGGGTCTTGAAAGTCAAAATCATGATTTATGATTATTGTTTCGCTTATGTGTACATTTAGTGGAAGGTTCAGCTTATTAGTCATTAGATGGTTTCGCTCATAAGGTTAAGAGGTAGTTTCGCTTATTTGGTATGTCCCTTGGAGCGAAAATATATGGAGTATATATAGCACACTTGAGCGAAATCTAGTAATTCATTCGTGTATGTTGGAGCGAAACTGTTGAGAGCTTTTGGTGTTGAAACTCTGTCAAATTGTAATCAGAAAGCTTTAATAAAGAAGGAATTGAAAGGAATAGCTGTTGTAACTTCATTTACGTTGATTCCGCCTTCGTACGTGAAGATGAACATTCTCAACTGACTGTTTAGGGTCGGAACACGGTCCAACAAGTGGTATCAGAGCTCAGGACGAGGAGTTCATACTACTACAACTTGATTCTACAGAATTCTCTCATTTCTACTCACTTTCTCTCATACTTTTTCAAATTAAACTGGTTCCTACGGTTGAAATGATTTGATTTTTGAGCATAAAGTGCGAAACATAGTAATAACAAACCCTAGAAAGTTTCAGAGGAAAACACAGCTTAAAAATGGTAAAAATTGGGTAAAAACATAGTTCCGCTTTTACAGTCATCGCTGGTTCCGCTCGAAAGTGATAGTTCCGCTCGAACGAAACTGATAGTTTCGCTCATACTGACATATTAGTTTCGCTCGAACGGACATCGCCTAGTTTCGCTCTTCTGGACAATTGAGTAGTCCCGCTCAAACGAACTTGAGAGTTTCGCTTGAACGGACATCCTACTTTCACTCTTAAGGATACTTGTAGTTCCGCTCATACTTAAATTGCCGTTTCGCTTATGTGGTCAAAATAGTTTCGCTTATCTGTCACTTATCAGTTTCGCTCATTTGTCACAAAAACTGATAGTTTCGCTTATCAGTCACTATTATTCAAAACTTCGAAAATTTTTCTAAGTGTTGGCTGATTTTGCAGGTACACTCAAGATGGATGATATATTCTTGAACCCGTTCAGCGATATGTACGCGTTTACTGGAAATTCCGGAAATGATGATACGTCTTCAAGCAATACGAATGAAAATCCGCCGAATACGAAGAAAAAGTTAACGGAATCTTGGGAATCGGAAAGTGCTTTCGGAACATCCAATAAACCTCCAAAGCTAATGGCTATTGAGGATTACAGTCGGTGGTCAAGAAAGTTTGAAGATTGGCTGATGGCATTTGCATATGCCAGTTGGAAGAGTTTGAAAACCGGTTATGATCAAGGAAACAAAAATGGTGAAACACTATCTTCAGCTGATGAGATTGAATCATTTGTAGCTGAGCAAAAATGCGTGGCTTTGTTATTTCAATCTGTTCGTGAAGACATTATCTCACTGATTGATTATTCGAATGCAAAAGATCTTTGGAAGAAGTTAGAAAAGAAATGTATAGGTAGTGAAGAAATTAAGAAAAACAAAATGAAACTACTTAGGAAAGAGTTTGATATGTTTGGGTGTTTAAAGAATGAGTCTATTTGTAAAATGATAGAAAGGTTTGGTCACTTGAAGCTGGAACTAGCAAGACATGGATTCAGATATTCTGAAGAAGATCTTGTTGACAAGTTGTTTGATTCGTTGCCAGACGAGATGGATTGGAGATACTATGCGCTAATGCTGAAGAATACCATCAAGGCACCAGAAAAGTTGACTTTAGATCTGCTGATTGAAAAACTCGAGAGTCACGAGTTGGAACTGAAGAAAACATTCAAAGTCAATCATTCATCTTATCAACAAAATCTGGATTTGTATTATCCGAAGAGCATGATGCCAAAAGCAACTTCTCCCAAAACTGCGTTTTCTGCTGAGAATGCGTCGACAGCAAACAAAGAAAGTCAAAGTAGTCAAAGAAGTGGAAATCACAGTGGATCTTCATCATCTGCAAGTCATTCTGATGCTAAGTTTCAATGCAACATCGCGGTAGATTTAAAGAATGCTCAGAATTTTGACGAGGAGTCGGCTAAGCAGCAGATGCTCTTTTTGGCGTCTGTGTTGGAATCATATGAAGGATTAGTAGCTGGGAAGTTAGGCAATACAAATCTGACGAAGGAAGATTATGATCAGATAGATCCTGAAGAAATGGAGCTGATCGATATTCGTTGGGCTATGGCCAGTGCTGTTCGTAGAGCACAACGTTTTATGGAAATTACCGGCAGGAAGACAATTGGTGGTCCATCTACCAAATTGGGGTTCGATAAGTCCAAAGTGACTTGCTTCAAGTGTAAGCAGAAGGGTCACTTCAAGCGAGAATGCAGAAATGCTTATGCTGATGAGTCGGAGAACCCTTTCAGAGATGATTACTACAAGAAGGCGATTTATCACCAGAATAAATCTGAGCCGCCTAGATTGAAGCAGGCTGAAGATAACAGAGAGAAATCTAGGGCTCTTGCGGTGATCTACGATGATGAGGGGTTTGATTGGAGCAAAGAGGTTCTACCGGAAGAAGATGCGATTGGTTACGCGTTCATGGCGAAAAACGAACCTATTCCGTGGAAAGACAACCATACTGAAGAGCAGAAGTATAAATACAAAAAAATGATTGCTGAAAACAGAATGATTAGAATTTCTGGTATCTATCTGGAAGCAACGAGAGCGAAAAGGTGGGATCCGGACAGAGAGTGTTATCTTGATGAATATGGAAATATTGCGATTGATCACAACACTCTTGATCTGGAAGCCATAATCAAGGAGTTAAAAGATGAGGATGAGTATTGGCAGAATAAATGGTGGGGAACTGGAGACGAGAAAGAGGAAGAAGAGAAAGAGAGAAAGGAGAAAGAAGAGATAGAGAAATCAAAGAAGATTGATCATGGAGTTATTGATACAACGCAGGAGTTGACTGCGGAGAACCTGGGAAAAATGGCTGACAAAGTGCTGGCTGCTAAGGCACTTGAGGTAGACTCTAACTCCGTGTTTGAGTCAAAAAGCCAGGTCAGTTCAAACGTGTCAACAAATGCGTCAGGTAAGAAAATTGATGGTAATGTTAATTGCAAAAATTGCAACAAAGAGTGCAAATTTTGTAATACTGTCACGTATCTCAACGGAAAGAAAGTTGATGATCTGACAGCAAAGGTCAGAAGCGTTGAGAATCAAATTCTAAATCGTCACAAAACAGTTAAAGCTTCAACTGAACAGATAAGAGAATTAACTGCTCAAATTGAAACTGATAAAATTGAACATGAAAAAGTTAAACAAGAAAATGAAAAGTTAATTCTTGAAAACCGTCAGATTTCTGAAAAATTTGAAAAATTCAAAAGCACAGTAAAAGATAGTGATGATCGAAATGGTAAAACTTTTAAAGAAAACGAGCATTTAAAAGCAGTGCTTAGAGTAAAAGAAGAATCAATCAACAAACAACTGGATGAAATCGCTAATTTGAAACTTAAAGTTCAAGAGGCTGAAATTGAAAGCGAGCGAATCCAGTTGAAGCTTAACAGCTATAGCTCCGCAAGCTTTGTTTTGCAACACATAGTTCCAAAACCCATCAGCAAAAACAAAGCTGGCGAAGACGTGTATTCTGATGGAACCGGAGTGGGTTTTCACAAAGTTCCACCGCCGATTTTGCATAATTACACGAAAAAGGAATCTGGGTTGGCTGAAATTGGGGAAGAAAATGAAGTTAAACTTCCAGAGAACATTGATGTCACGTTCACATCTTCCAATGACGATAGTATCCAAAATGATATTGTAAAAGGTGTTGTTGAAAATGTGCTTAAATCGGAAAGTGACACTACTGAGGAAGATGGGTGTTTCTTGGACAAATACATTCTGAAACAAAAGTCCAAGAACAACTTAAATGAAGAATCAAATTTTGTCATGTATAAGATGTTGGGTTCGGATAAGTTGTTTTCGGATTCAGAGTTTCCAATTGAGAATGTAAACATGAACAAACTGACAAATGTTTTCAAATTGGTTGAAGTTGAATTGTCATAAGTGAACAATCTGAGTCAAAAGAAAAGTAAAATGAGGTTTGGGAAAGAAAAAGGTTACAACAAGAAATCTGTTAATCCACCATGTGTTTATAATAACAACAGAAACAATTGGTCTGGTGGTTATCAGGGGGTAAACCGTATCAGAAAAGAAATGTTCCAAACAAGAGGTTTGTCGAGAAGAAAAAGTTTGTGAATAGTTCGAGTTCACTTGCTGATGAAGAGAAAGAAATTTTTTCAAAATCAAACAAAGAGTTCTTTGAGAAAAGAGCTCCTCAGTCTCAGTATTAAGGCACTAGTCGAGTGGCTGATACTCGAACATGCTTCAGATGTAATCAAGTTGGTCGCATTGCACGAAAGTGTACCAACGTGAAGCCTAAGACTGAAACTGTGAAGACTCAACAAAAGAAAGTTGATGTGAAAGGTAAAGCACCAATCGTTGTTGAGAAAAAGAGTTTGAAAAATGATAACATCAAAGTGAAAAATGAACCCGTAAAGAAGTCGGTAACTAAAAATGACAAATTTTACAAATGGGTTGCATTATCTCAACAAGTTTGGAAACCAAAAACAGAGAAAAAGGTTTCACCTTCTGAGGAATCAATTCAAGTTGATTATGATGCGAATTTTCCACCTCTGAAGGCTGAAAACTTTAAAATTCAAGTTGCGAGAGTTAAAAAAGTCAAAGTTACACCTAAGGCTGATGAGGCCTGGGTGGACACCATGTTTGACTAAGCAGTTTGAATTGCCGGAGCTTCCTGGATCGCGAAGCATGAATCGGCATCTTTCTTGAAGTTGTTTAAGTCAAAGTTTGTTATGTGCAGGATCTTCCAAAACTTGTATCCAGATGGATCATGGATAGTGGAGCTTCAAGACATATGACAGGGAAGACTGCGTTACTGTATGATGTGAGAAATATAAATGGTGGTTACGTAGGTTTTGCTGGTAATCAAAGAGGAAAGATTATAGGTGAAGGAACGTTATCCAACAGAATCGTAACGTTTGAGAGAGTTAACTACATTGCTGGGCTGGAGAACAATCTGTTGAGTATATCCCAGATCTGCGACAGGGTGTATACTACTCACTTCACTGACAAAGAATGTTTGATCTTGAAACCGGGATTTGTGATACCTGAGGAATGGATCATCATGAGGGCACCAAGAGTCAATGATCTATACGTGTTGCACATGAGCATAGCTACTACAACCACGGGTCAGGCTCATTGTTTTGTGTCTAGAGCAACGGAAAAAGAATCAAGATTATGGCACCGGAAAATGGGGCATATTCACCTAAGGAAGATGAATCATTTGGTGCATAATGATTTGGTTACAGGCGTTCATGTCAAAGGTTTTCATCTGGAAGGGGAGTGCATTAGTTGTGTTAAAGGCAAGCAGAAGAAAAAGTCACACCCTACAAAGCAAGTCAATTCAGTTTCGAGACCTCTAGAAAGACTTCACATGGATTTGTTTGGCCCGGTGAATGTCAACAGTATTAAAGGAGATTATTACTGTTTGGTCGTAACTGATGATTATTCCAGATTTTCATGGGTTTCTTTCTTGAAAACGAAAGACGAAACGTTTGACAGTTTAATGGCGTTGTTTAAAAGGATTGAAAATCTGTACCAAAGGCCTATCAGTAGAATTAGAAGTGATAATGGTACTGAATTCAAAAACAGTAAGATGGAAGAATTTTGTGATGAAAGAGGTATACTGCATGAGTTTAGTGCTCCGTACACTCCGCAACAGAATGGAGTCGCAGAACGTAAAACCCGGACGCTAATCGAGACGGCTAGAACTATGCTTGCAGATTCAAAGTTACCGATTAATTTTTGGGCTGAAGTTGTTTCCGCCGCATGCTATACGCTCACCAGGGTTCTTACTGTCAAGAAGTTCAACAAAACATGCTTGGAGCTAATCAATAACCGCAAACCGAATTTGAAGTATCTAGAACCGTTCGGGTCACCCTGTACAGTTATAGAGCCTCATGGAAAGTTTGGTCCGAAGTGCATTGAGGGAATATTTGTTGGCTATGCAAATCCATGCGACGTGTCTTCGTTCCAAGTGAGAAGCGGATTATTGAAGCTGCAAATATTGAATGTCAAGGTTATACTATGCCGCCGCAGAATCCTGGTGATTCATGGAAATATCATTATGACAAACTTTGGGATTCGTTTGATATGAGAGAAAAGAATCAGAGGATGATGAAGATTTCTTTGATGAGCTGGATATTTTGCGAGAGTATGAATCGCAACTAAGGTTCCCAGCGGAGTATTCTAGAAGACCTCGGGAAACTTCAAATGATGATGAAGCAGGTCCTAGCAATGCTGGTGAACATGATGATGAAGTTGATCCTGGTAATCAGTCGGATGTGAATGATAATCAAGAAGCTGACAACATGCCAGTATTTGATCATGGTGATTCAGATTCTGAGGGGGAGCAGATCCAGATATCAAGTCAAACAAACCAAGTTAGTGAACAAGATGCAGATCAGAATGTTACTAATCTGGAGGGAAATGTAGATGTTCCAAGCGAAGTGATGCCGCGAACTCTTTCATATCATCCAGAGGAGTTGATTATAGGAGAATTACATTCAGGCGTTCGCACAAGACGTCAAATAGATCAGGGCTTCACATGTTTTTATTCTACAGTAACACCTTTACAAACTGAATTTTCATTAAGTTGTTTTATTTCGCAGGTCGAACCGAGAACGTATAAAGAGGCGCTTACTGAAGACTCTTGGGTAATTGCAATGCAAGAAGAGTTGAGTCAGTTTGAAAAGTTGGGAGTGTGGAAGTTAGTAGATTTACCGGATGGTCAAAGGAAAATCAATACAAAATGGGTATTCAAGTGTAAGAGAGACGACAGAGGAGTGGTTGTAAGGAACAAAGCTCGACTCGTTGTTCAGGGCTTTAGTCAACAGGAAGGGATTGATATTACAAAAGTCTATGCTCTTGTGGCACGACTAGAGGCAATCAGAATTTTCCTAGCATTTGCGTCTTGGAAGAACTTCAAAGTTTATCAGTTGGATGTAAAATCGGTGTTTCTTTATGGGAAGGTCAAAGAGGAGGTTTATGTCGGTCAGCCGCCGGGCTTTACTGACCCAATCCACAAAAACAAGGTCTACCTACTGGACAAAGCGCTGTATGGTTTACACCAGGCCCCGAGAGCTTGGTACGAGACTTTGTCTCAACACCTACTAGCCAACAAGTTCATACGTGGAAAAGTGGATGCCACTCTCTTCACTAAAGAGGTCGACGGACATCTTCTGATAGTTCAGATTTATGTAGACGATATAATTTTTGGGTCAACGAATGAGAAATTGTGCAAAGATTTCGAACAGGTGATGAAGCAAAAATTCGAAATGTCATCAATGGGGGAGATGAAATTCTTTCTGGGTCTAAAAGTTGAACAACTACCTGAGGGAATTTTCATTCACCAGACGAAGTACGTGCATGATATTCTGGAGAAATTTGGAATGTCAAGTTCTACTCCAGCTGCTACCCCACTTGCGACAAATCATGGGATTCACCCAGATCTCACCGGAGACAGGGCTGATGAAACATTCTACCGTTCCATGATAGGTTCTTTGAAATATCTAACTGCTTCACGTCCTGATATCATGTACCCAACGTGCCTCGCAGCAAGATATCAATCTAACCCGAGAGCTTCGCACATGATTATTGTGAAGAGGATATTACGCTACTTGAAGGAACTCCGTCATTGGGGTTGTGGTATCCTAGGAAAGGCGACTTTACGCTCGAAGGGTATTCCGATTCGGATTTCGGATGCTGCAAAGTCAATACCAAATGAACAACTGCAGGATGCCAGTTCTTTGGACCTAGATTGGTTACCTGGCAGTGTAAGAAACAAACGTCTGTGGCGCTATCTACATGTGAAGCGGAGTACGTTTCTGCTAGCAGTTGCTGCTCTCAGATCCTGTGGATACAGCAACAGATGCGCGACTACGGTTTGCAGTTTCTTAACACACCTCTGTTTGTTGATAATGAGGCCGCAATAAATATAACAAAGGATCCAGTACATCACGCTAAAACTAAACATATAGAAATTCGTCATCACTTTATTCGCGATTGTTTCAAGAAAAAGTTGATACGAATTGAGAAAATCCACACTGACGAACAGAAAGCTGATTTACATACCAAAGCTTTTGATAAAAATCGGTTTAAATATTTGTTAAAACTGAACGGTATGAAGCTTCTGTCGGTGTCGGGCGGCATAATTGGCGTTGATGAGAGTACTGTTGCGGATGAAGACGAGAAACAATCTGCAATGGTTTGTCGATTTTTTACTTGTTTTGGTATTTAGGGGGAGTAGATAGTTGTATATAGTTTATCTTTCAGAAAATACAAAAACAGTAAAAAATGCAAAAATACAAAAACATGATAAAACTGAAAAAGAGTTTGTGTATAAAGGGAAAATGATAGTACATCGGCTAGACAATTACAGTATGCTAAAGAATTGTAAAGTCCAAATGAGTTAAACAGTCTCACTGATGATGTGTTGATAGGTTTTCGCACATTTAGTAGATTTATTCGAGATATAAACCTAAAATTTCAAACTTGTGAAATTTGTGGGGAACACTACTTGGATATATAGGTAACCCTTGAAATCTCGTTTGAAAGGTCCCATATTCTGAGATACTAGGTCTTTATACTCAGTGACTTCTGGGGTATTATTCCGGGACTTCTGCTGTATGGAAGTACTGACCTAGTCCCCGAATAATACTTTCTGCAAATGCTTGAAACACAGCATCGCCCTCAGCAAGCTGATGAAACAATAAAATTGATAGTCGCTGTTGTTGTAACTAAAAGATCCTCTAAAGGGGACACACCAAAAAGTCGAAGCCGTCATCTCTCTGCGTATATGGAAGTATCGACCTGAGCTCTCACGGCCCTCGCATTTAACCCCCTACATATATCATTTGTGGTATACTCACCTGTAAATATCTGGGATTCTGGATACGGGAGTATATTCAAGAGGTGGGACACATGAATTGAGCTAAGTTCATAAGTCATCTAAATCGTATCCTGAATAGATTGAAATCTGTGTGAGAATTTAAGATGGATCAGTATATCGACAATCGAGGTGAATTGTTTAAGTCTGAATATGAAATGAAGCTTAACGGTACTAGTAATTTGTCTGAAAAGCTGATATGATTCCCTGACACGCTCACCAAAAATAAGTTTGTATATAGTTCAATTTCTTTATTTTCTGCAATTTAAGTTTTCTACATTTCATTTCTTAGTATAGAACACATTATAAAAATCCAAAAAGATTTTATTTCTGCTTTATTTTTGACAAACCAAAGTGGAGAGTTAATCGTTGGATTCTCAAAGATTGAAGCAGATGCAGGAAAGTTCTGAGCTGAAGAATGAGGAGAACTTACTTTGTCAGAGATTGAGATGTTTTTTTTTCAAAGTTAAAACAAGTTCATTAAGTTGACGCTTGTTACATTTTTCAGAAAATGTTTGAAATTTTTTTACAAAATCAGTCTGTATTGTCAAAAGATCAACCAGGGTCATTAAGTTGAACTTGGTAGATTAATTGAGTAATCAGGGTCATTAATTTGAACCTGAGTACTTGAGTGGATTTCTAAAGCTGATTGAGTTTGTGATTTATTGTTAAAGATATAGTTTCTAATGTTATTGGTTGAGTAACAGGTTTTTAGACTTCGTTATTCCCAATGGAAGCTAAATGTCAAAGCTTGAACCAGATTTCACAGATTCTTGTGTATCGAGAGGGGGAGTCTGTGAAAGGGGGAGTCTGGATCAACAGTCAAAAGGGGAGTTTGAAGTTAAAGTTAGGTTGTGATCCTAAACCTATGAAGATAGAGTGCTTATGATGAAAAGACAGAGAGTCGGAGAAAAGACCAAGACTAAAGACTCGGAGCTGAAGACTTCGTCAACATCCAAGGGGGAGTCTGTTGATGCATGGAATGTCTGTTGACTTCGTCTGCATTACGTCTTAGGTCAAGATAGGTCAACATAGGGTCTTGAAAGTCAAAATCATGATTTATGATTGTAGTTTCGCTTATGTGTACATTTAGTGAAAGGTTCCGCTTATTAGTCATTAGATGGTTTCGCTCATAAGGTTAAGAGGTAGTTTCGCTTATTTGGTATGTCCCTTGGAGCGAAACTATATGGAGTATATATAGCACACTTGAGCGAAACCTAGTAATTCATTCGTGTATGTTGGAGCGAAACTGTTGAGAGCTTTTGGTGTTGAAACTTTGTCAAATTGTAATCAGAAAGCTTTAATAAAGAAGGAATTGAAAGGAATAGCTGTTGTAACTTCATTTACGTTGATTCCGCCTTCGTACGTGAAGATGAACGTTCTCAACTGACTGTTTAGGGTCGGAACACGGTCCAACACAAATGCTTTGGTATGTAAATCAGCTTTTTGCTCGTCAGTGTGGATTTTCTCAATTCGTATCAACTTTTTCTCGAAACAATCGCGAATAAAGTGATGACGAATTTTTATATGTTTAGTTTTAGCGTGATGTACTGGATTCTTTGTTATATTAATTGCGGCCTCATTATCAACAAAAAGAGGTGTGTTTAGAAACTGCAAACCGTAGTCGCGCATCTGTTGCTGTATCCACAGGATCTGAGAGCAGCAACTGCCGGCAAACACGTACTTCGCTTCACATGTGGATAGCACCACAGACGTTTGTTTCTTACACTGCCAGGTAACCAAGCGAGGTCCCAAGAACTGGCATCCTGCAGTTGTTGATTTTGCATTGACTTTGCAGCATCCGAAATCCGAGTCGGAATACCCTTCGAGCGTAAAGTCGCCTTTTCTAGGATACCACAACCCCAACGATGGGGTTCCCTTCAGATAGCGTAATATCCTTTTCACAATTATCATGTGCGAAGCTCTCGGGTTAGATTGAAATCTTGCTGCGAGGCACGTTGGATACATAATATCGGGTCTTGAAGCAGTTAAGTACATCAATGAACCGATCATGGAACGATAAAGCGTTTCATCTGCCCTGTCTCCGGTGAGATCTGGGTGAATCCCATGATTCGTTGCTAATGGGGTTGCAGCAGGAGTAGAACTTGACATCCCAAATTTCTCTAGAATATCATGAACGTACTTCGTCTGGTGAATGAAAATTCCCTCAGGTAGTTGATCAACTTGGAGTCCCAAGAAGAACTTCATTTCCCCCATCGATGACATTTCGAATTTTTGCTTCATAACTTGCTCAAAATCCTTGCACAAGTTCTCATTCGTTGACCCAAATATTATGTCATCCACATATATTTGAACTATCAAAAGATGTCCCTCGACCTCTTTGGTGAAGAGAGTGGCATCCACTGTTCCACGAGTGAACCTGTTGGCTAGAAGATGTTGAGACAATGTCTCGTACCAAGCTCTCAGGGCCTAGTGTAAGCCTTACAGTGCTTTGTCCAGCAAATAAACCTTGTTCTTGTGGATTGAGTCGGTAAAGCCCGGTGGCTGTCCGACATATACCTCCTCTTTGACCTTCCCATAAAGAAACGCCGATTTAATATCTAGTTGATATACTTTGAAGTTTTTCTAAGATGCAAATGCCAGGAAAATTCTGATTGCTTCTAGTCATGCCACAGGAGCGTATACTTCAGTAAATCGATTCCCTCCTGTTGACTAAAGCTCTGAACAACGAGTCGAGCTTTGTTTCGCACAACAACTCCTCTGTCGTCTCTCTTACACTTGAACACCCATTTGGTGTTGATTTTCCTATGACCATCAGGCAGATCCACCAGTTTCCAGACACCCAATTTTTCAAACTGGTTCAACTCTTCTTGCATCGCATTGACCCAAGAATCTTCAGTAAGCGTCTCTTTGTAAGTTCGTGGTTCGATCTGCGAAATAAAACAACTCAATGAAAATTAAGTTTGTAAAGGTGCTACTGTAGAATAAAAACTTGTAAGCCCTTGGTCAATTTGGTGTCTAGTGCGAATGCCTGATTGCAGTTCTCCAATGATCAGCTCCTCTGGATGATATGAAAGAGTTCTTGGCATTACTTCACTCGGAACATCTACATTGCCTTCCAGATTAGTAACATTTTGATTTACACCTTGTTCACTGATAGGATTTGTTTGATCTAAAATCTGGATATGCTCCCCCTCAGACTCTGAATCACCATGATCAAATGTTGGACCGATATCAGATGTTAAATCATCATTTGTTGTCATCTGAATATTGGGAGTTTGTGGAGTATCATCATGTTCTCCAGCATTACTAGGACCTGCTTCATCGTCATTTGAAGTTTGCTATGATCACCTAGAATACTTAGCTGGAAATCTTTCCTCTGATGACTCAAAATCTCTAAGAATATCCAACTCGTCAAAGAAATCTTCTTCATCTTCAGGTTCTTCCATCACGTCAAACGAATCCCACAGAGTGTCGTAGTGATAACGCCATGAATCTCCAGGGTTCTGTGGCAGCATCGTATGACCTTGACATTCAACATTTGCAGCTTCAATAATCCGCTTCTCACTTGGAACGAAGACACGTCGCATAGGAATTGCATAACCAACAAATATACCCTCAATGCACTTCGGACCAAACTTTCCAAAAGGTTCTATTACGGTACAGGGTGACCCGAACGGTTCAAGATACTTCAAATTAGGCTTGCGGTTATTGATCAACTCAAAGCATGTTTTGTTGAATTTCTTGACAGTAAGGACTCTGTTGAGCGTATAGCATGCGGCGGAAACAGCTTCTGCCCAAAAATTTATCGGAAGTTTTGAATCTGCGAGCATTGTTCTAGCTGTCTCGATTAGTGTCCGGTTTTTTGCGTTCTGCGACTCCATTCTGCTGTGGAGTGTATGGAGCACTAAACTCATGCAGTATACCTCGTTCTTCACAAAATTCTTCCATGTTGTTGTTCTTGAATTCAGTACCATTATCACTTTTAATTCTTCGGATACGTCTCTGGTACAAATTCTCAATCTTTCTGAATAAAGCCATCAAACTATCAAACGTTTCATCCTTCGACTTCAAGAAAGATACCAAAGAAAATATGGAATAATCATCAGTAACGACCAAACAGTAGTAATCTCCTGTAATGCTTTTGACATTCACAGGACCGAACAAATCCATGTGAAGTCTCTCCAAAGGTCTTGAAACTGAATTGACTTGCTTTTTAGGATGTGACTTTTTCTTTTGCTTGCCTTTAATACAGCTAATGCCCTCCCCTTCCAGATGAAAACCTTTAATGTGAACTCCTGTAACCAAATCATTGTGCACTAAGTGATTCATTTTTCTTAGATGAATATGCCCCATCTTGCGGTGCCACAATCTTGATTCTTTCTCAGTCGCTCTCGACACAAAACAATGAGCCTGACCTGTGGTTGTCGTTGCTACACTCATATCCAACACGTACATATCATTGACTCTTGGTGCCCTCATGATGATCCATTCCTCAGGGACAACAAATCCTGGTTTCAAGATCAACCACTCTTTGTCAGTGAAGTGAGTCGTATACATCCTATCACAAATCTACAAGATACTTAGCAGATTATTCTCCAGTTCAGCAATGTAGTTAACTCTTTCAAACGTCACAATCCCATTGGATAATGTTCCTTCACCAACAATCCTACCACCTTGATTACACGCGAATCCAACGTAACCTCCATTGATATTCTTCACATCGTACAGCAACGCTGTCTTTCCTGTCCTGTGCCGAGAAGCTCCACTATCCATAATCCAACGTGAAACGGATCTTGGAAGCCCCTGCACATTTCAAAAATTAGATTTTGATGCTACCCAAGCCTCTTTTGACTCGGGTAACTTGGCATTGATGTGAGTTGTCTTTGTGTAAAGCGGTGGAAAATTTTTGTCATTTATCTTCAAGCTCTCCTCAGACCCAATCTCAACCTCTTTATATAAAGACACATCCTTTTTCGGAGGTTGACCAGATGATTGGTCTTTCTTCACCACATACTTCTTTTCAGAAGTTGACTTTTGTTTCTGAAGTTTCTCAAACAAATCCAAAGGTACATACATCTTCTTGGTCGAAGATGATGATTTTTCAGTCTCAGAAACCTTTGGTTTTGGAGAACTTGCTTTCTGCTCAACACCTTTTGGCTTCCAAGTTTGTTGAGATGAGGCAACTCTTTTGTAAAATCTGTCGTTTTTAGTTACCACATATTTACTAGGTTCAATTTTGAATTTGGTGTTTTCATTTTTCAAAACATTTTTCTCAACAAACATTGGTGCTTTCCCTTTCACATTATCTTTCTTTCTTGGACTTGTCACATCTTCAGCCTTGGATTTCAAGTTGGTACACTTCCGTGCAATATGTCCAACTTGATTGCATTTAAAGCATGTTCGGGAGTCAACAATCCGACTTTACCCTCAGACTGAGGTTGTGAGGCCTTCTCCTCAAAGAACTCTTTGTTTGATTTTGAAAAGATTTTAGGTTCTTCATCAGAAAGTGAACTCGAACTTGAACTTTTCACAAATACTTTCTTCTCTACAAATCTTTTGCTTTGAACATTCTTTCTTGGATAATTCTTACCCCCTGATAACCATTTGACCATCTGTTTTGATTATTGTTATGAAAATGCGAAGGTACAACAGGTTTTGTGTAGTAAGATTTAACTTTTTCAAAGTTCATTTGCCTCTTTGTCTGATTCACGCTTTTCACCTCAGACAAATTAATTTCTGTCAATTTGAACACATTTGTCAATTTATCAACATTTACATTCGCCAGTGGAAACTCGGAATCCGAATACAACTTATCCGATCCCAACATCTTGTACATGACAAGATTAGGTTCGTCATTTAAGTTGTTTTTGGTTTTGAGTTTCTGAATGTAATTATTCAAGAAACACTCATCATCTTCATTTGAATCAGACTCCAAAACACTTTCAGCCATGCTTTTAACAATATCAGTCTGAACACTATCATCAGATGATGATGAAGAAAATGTGATATCAATTGACTCTGGAAGTTTTATTTCATTTAAATCTTCTTCACCATTAACCAGCCCGGACTTTTTCTTTGAATAATTGTTTAAAACTGGTGGTGGAACTTGATGATATCCCAGCCCTTTTCCATCCGAAAATAAATCTTCACCTGCTTTGTTTTTCCCGATGGGTTTGGGAACAATGTGCTACAAAACAAAGCTTGTGGAGTTGTAGCTGGTTAATTTCAATTGGATGCGTTCATTTTAAATTTTTGCTTCTGGGAACTGAAGCTTCAATTTAGCAATTTCATCCAGTTGTTGATTGATTAACTCTTCTTTCACCCTAAGCACTCCCGATAGTTGAAGATTTTCTTTTGTTGTTTTACCAGTTTGTTCATCAGAATCTTTAACCGTTCATTTAAGCTTCTCAAAATTTTCGATGATGTGACGATTTTCATGAATTAGTTTTTCATTTTCTTTCCTAGTTCTTTCTATGTCACTTTTATCACATTCAATTTTTTCAGTTAACTCTTTTGCTTGATCGTTTGAAGCTTTCAACATTTTATCCCGGTTAAGATCTGATCTTCAACCTCTCTGACTCTTTTTGTCAGATCTTCAACCTTTTTGTTGTTAAGGTAAGCAATAGTACTACAATCTTTGCAGTTTTTCATGCAATTCTTGCAGTCACTTTCAATTTTAACTTTCTTACCTACACTTTGTTTGTATCAATCTGACTGACCTGGCTTTTTGACTTAGTTCCAGACTAGAAGCTACCTCCAGTTCCTTTGCAGCAAGAACTCTGTCAGCCATCTTCATCAGGTTTTCAGCTGTAAGCTCCTATGATGTATCAATCAACCCATCATCAATCTTCTTTGTTTGTTGCTTCTTTTCTTCCTCTTTGTCTTTTTCTTCTTTCTCTTCCACTTTCTCCTTACCGCCTCCCCACCATTCTTTCTATCTGGCTTCTTCTTCTTCAGCGAATTGCTGAATGAGTGCGTCAACACTAATGGAATCAGGATCAACTGCGATATTTCCTTGTGGATCATGGTAGCATTCTCTGTCGGCATCCCATCTCTTTGCCCTTTTGGCTTCTTTGTAAGTGTTGTAGATTCTGCTCATTCATGTTTGGGCTTTCATTCTTCGGTTGACAAACTTTTCTTCTTCCGTTCGGTTGTCCTTAAAAGGAACAATTTTTGTTGCTGCAAACGCATAACCAACTGCGTCTTCCTCAGGCAATAGCTCACTCTAGTCATATCCTTCATCGTCATGAATGACTGTAAGAGCTCTAGACTTCTCTTTGTCTTCAATCTGCTTCATCCTGGGAGGTTCTGATTTATTCTGATGATAGATTGCTTTCTTGTAGTAATCTTCTCAGAACGGATTAGTAGAATCGTCAGCATAATCGTTTCTGCACTCGCGTTTAAAGTGACCTTTCTGTTTACATTTGAAACATGTCACCTTTGTCTTGTCAAAGCCTAACTTGGTGGTTGGTCCACCAATAGACTTTCTCCCAGTTATCTCCATGAAACGCTATGCCCTTCTTACAGCACTGGCCATACACCACCTTATATCGATCAATTCCATCTCCTCCGGATCGATTTGATCATAGTCTTCTTTCGTAAGGTTGGTGTTGCCTATCTTCCCAACCACAAGACTCTCATAAGACTCTAGCACAGAGGCTAAGAACACCATCTGTTGCTTTGCTGACTCCTCACTGAAATTTTGACCATTTTTCAAATCCACAGCGATATTGCATTGGAAAACATTCTTTGGTGCTGAATGTTGTTGACTTGAAGTACTAGAAGATGATCCTTGGCTTGAAGCATTGGATGACATTCCTCCATGAAAACCACTGTTTAAGCTTTCTTGATTCGTTGGTTGTGAACTTTCTGCTGTGAAGACTGTTTTGGGAGATACTGTCTTTGGGATCATGCTCTTTGGATAATACAGTTCCACATTTTGCTGATATAAAGAATGATTGACTTTATTTGTTTTCTTTATCTCTAGCTCATGACTCTCTAGTCTTTCAATCAGCAAATCAACCGTTAGCTCTTCTGACTTGATTGTATTCTTGATCATCAATGCAAAGTATTGCCAGTCCATTTCATCTGGCAAAGAGTCAAACAACTTGTCAACTAGCTCTTCTTGAGAATATATCACTCCATGTCTTGCCAGCTCTAGCTTTAGATGCCCAAATCGCTCAATCATTTTAGAAACAGACTCATTTTTTAGACATCCGAACAAATCAAATTCTTTTCTCAGTAGTTTCTTTTTGTTTTTTATTATTTCAGCAGTACCAACACATTTAACTTTTAATTTTTCCCAAAGATCTTTTGCGTTTGAGTATTCAATCAATGAGATTATGTCTTCTCTCACTGACTGATGTATCAATGCTATGCACTTCTGCTCAGCCACAAAATTTTCTATGTCTTCACTTTCTGTCAAATTTTCACAATCTACTCTTCCATTGTTGAAGCCGTTCTTTAAACTTTTCCAGCTCGGGTATGCGAAAGCCTTTAACCATTCATCAAATCTTTTGGCCCACCTGTTATACTCTTCGATCGCCATCAGCTTTGGTGGTTTGTTATATGTACCATACGCGCTTTCCACACTTAAGGCATCGGACAAAGTTTTCTTCGTGCTAGGTGAATTTTCATTAGTTCGGTTTGACGTGTCATCTCCAAAGTTTCCAGCGAATGCATACATGTCACTAAAAGGATTCATGAATTCATCCATTATTAAGTACCTGAAACAATTTATCAAACACTTAGAAAAATTTTTGTGATTTTCAAAAATCTAACACAAATGCACTTGGATCGAATGACTTGTTTGATCGAACGGTATACACTCAATCGGTTAGCTTGTTCGATCGAACGACCTGTTCGATTGAATGTCAAATGAATGTAATAGCAATCAATTACTGTCCCATCGGTCGGCTTGTCCGACCGGTTAGCAATATGACGTAAGCAAAAGATATCAAATATCAACAATGCTGTCCGATCGATTAGCTTGTTCGATCGGCTAACACTGATGATGTCAGCAACACTCTCTGAATGCAATCTAACTGAAATTGTCCGAACGGTTATCCGAACAAGTTGATGATGTCAGCAAGTCTAAAAACAGCTAGGTAGTCCGAACAGCTGACATCAGCAACCAAGAACAGTTTTTCATAGTTTTTGATGAATTTGAATAAGTTTTTGGACGAATTTTGTTATGAAAATTTGAAGGATTATACTTCTGATGATTGCGAATCAATCTATAGCAGATTTATCAAATTTTAACCGTAAAATCACTCTCAATTGTAAGTTTTTCTGATTTTATGGTGACAAAATGAAAAATAAAGCTAGATCTGAGTAGAAAGTAGAAGAATCTGTCAAATTTCCAGTGAAATTTGAGTCGAATCGGCAGAAATAACAAATTTTCGGTGAAATTTGTCTCTAAATCAGCAAACACAGCTTGAATTCCGGTGAATTCGTCTTTGTAGATCTCGATTCAGCTCCTTGATGATGCTCTGATACCACTTGTTGGTCCCTCGGATAGGATCTTCTTCTTCGGAAACTTAGTTGAATCGGATATGATTAATGCGCGGAATTCATTGAATCACACAACAGATATACGAAAACAAATTCAACTCTGAATTACTGTCTGAACTTCTATTGATTGAATATGAAAGTGTACAAGCTCCTTAGAAAGTTCAGATGGACATGAGTTTGCCAGAGAGTGAAAGTATCAAAAGTTACAAATGAGCTGATCGAACAACTATTTATAGGCACAGTCAGGATAGAGTGAGTGCTGGCCGATCGGCTGGGCTAGCCGATCGGCTGACATTGCTGACCGATCGAACAGCCTGTCCGATCGGTTGGGTTGTCCAATCGGCTGGGCTAGCCGATCGGCTGGCATAGTACACAAGTCAGCACTTAACAAATATGCGCCATCCTGACTTGTTATACAATACATACAAATATAAACTATTCACAAACATACAAAACATGACTACGTGCTGACGGAAGCTACAAACGTTATTGTACTAACAGCCCTGAACAGTTTTATCAAAATACATCAAAAAACCCCCGAACTTCCTAAGTGTTTGCACTGGGTGGACTTCAAATTATCAGGCGAAGGGCATTATGTTCAGATTTACACACCCTCCAAATGGAGTATGTTACTACCATTTATGGGAGAAGGAGAATCCCTTGAAATTGATCACATAATTAATTTGAATGGTTCAGATACCGAAGATCCAGACTCAAACCCTGGAAGCCCATAGTCCATAGATTCAACACACAGAGATTTCTAAAAAGAAATGATGAAAGCATTGACCTTAAGAGACAGGTGTACACAACATTTCTAGACAAACGGTGGCCAGGCACATGTAGCTGACAAAGAATACATTATTGTAGATAATGCCTATTGTCTTTTTATTTCTTTTATTTTCATCTATTTATCTTTCTGACATTAAAGCAGTATATACAGTGTTTCAATTGTAAGATAGCTTTTCTTTTTGCCTATATAAAGCATAGAATGTACTTGTAAAAAATCATCCCAGAATTCAATAGAAATTTCTTGCATTCTTATTCATCCTTATGGCACACTAAAATTCTCTCCGTCACTCCTTAGCCTAACATCCTAGCTCCTTAGTTTCGTTCATTGTTCTTCATATTATATCGCACCAAAAAAGAGTCTTTTTTACCTTTTGTTACCCCTTGTTCAATCCGCTGTGCATAAATCTCAAGGTTTGCTCGAGCTTCTGCCTTCACATTCAGGAGCCATTTTCTTGTAACCCACTATAAGAAATTTTTTATTACCCCCCTTATTTACTTTTTACTATAATATTTTTACTTTTTACTGTTTTTTCTTTTTAATATTTCTGATATAATTTAAAATTTTAGCATATATATTTCTGTTAATAAACATAGTCTTTTGAAACTAAGAAGTCGTAGGATGGATATTAAACAGACTTCGATTGAACCCATTCTAGCGAGATTGAAGACGTGTCGTCGAACTATACGATCTTAGATTTTAAGTTTTCGTTTTTGGATTTTAAGCTAGCAGATTTTAGAATTTTTGCTTAGATTGTTGTGTCTTTTTATTTGCCAATTTGTGTTTTTTATTTATTTTCGTTATGGTGTCTTTTCTTGCAAATCATTGTGATTTTTTTCTTCGGTAGTACCGTATTATCTTTTGCGATCTATTGTGTCTTTAGCGAGATTGAACTCATTCTAGCGAGATTGAAACCGTGTCGTCGAACTATACGATCTTAGATTTTAAGTTTTCGTTTTTGGATTTTTAAGCTAGCAAATTTTAGAATTTTTGCTTAGATTATTGTGTCTTTTTATTTGGCAATTAGTGTTTTTTATTTATTTTCATTATGGTGTTTTTTTGCAAATCATTGTGATTTTTTTCTTCGGTAGTACCGTATTATATTTTGCGATCTATTGTGTCTTTGTATTGTTCTAGAATTTAAAAACTTTCTAGAATAATATTAATTCCAAAATTTAAAAACTTTCTAGAATAATATTAATTACAAACTACATGACTTCTTTAAAACAAATTCATTTACTTCAAAACCTTTTGTGTGGGCAAATAAAAAACAAAAAATTAATACCTATTGGCCCATGTCGTTATTGTACATGAACCATATATAATTTTTGTGTAATCCTATAAATATGATTAACTGAATTCAAATTCTCTCATGTAATTCATAGGCCTATCCAAAATAATTGATTTAACACATTTAATTTTGCCAATCATATTGTATAATGACGGAGATGGGAGCTTAATAACAAACTCATTAATTTGGGGTATAATGATTCCCACAACCCCCTATATATACTTGTGTAAGTTTGGACATGAAAGTATCCAAGCATCATTCTCTAAAACCATGAAATGCTTAGCGACATGGTGTTTTCTTCTTTATCTTATGTTGCATTTTTCTTCCTTGGTTAACAGTTTTGATACTTCTTCCGAAGTCAAAACTCCGGAAGTCAAAACTCCACCTTCGAGCAAATGGCTTGAACCATATAGAATCTACATTACAGATGTAGATGTTGATACTATAATTTATCAGTGTAATGCCCCTAATGCACCACCTGTACTTCGACCCGGAGTCATGTTCACATGGAAATTCCGTAAAGATTTGTTCGGGGAAAACAGGTATGATTGTTGGTTCGGATGGCTTCAAAAAGACACACTTAAACTGAAGAGTATGTCATTCAATGTTTTTGACAAAGATATATACAAGATGTGTGGCCGGAATTTGTTTAAGATGAACAGATGTTATTGGATGATTTCTCAGAATGGCGCTTTTTTTTCTAAACGCAATGAATCATTCTGGTCTCAAGCAGACGACAACTGGCAACTTATGCATCAATGGAGTGATTAGTATATGATTGATTACTTATGAAAAGCATTGAGACATAATAATGTTTGTTTCTTATCAACTTTTCACTTGACTTGATCCATTGTGTCACATTCAAACCTTCTTTCTCTAGGAAAACTTTTTTCTTTCATCAATTCAAATTCAAGTATTCGCCAACATGTTGCACTTATTTTAGTTTGTCACAAACTTTCCTTGTTGTGACATCAATGTTCTCACATGCTTATTCAACAATCAACAATGCATATTTTTCATTCTAATATCAACCATTTAAAACTTTTTATATTTCAAATGATTCATAAGAAACTATGGTACTGTTATTCTTCTTGAACAATTTTGATGAATGATCTAATATAATTCTTGATTTAAAACTTGATAACAAAATGATCTAATATAATTCTTGTCCCATAATTAGTGATTCAGAGTTGTCTGTTGAAGAATATAAAGTGAAAATGAAACTTTTTAGAGAGAAGAACAAGTTATTAAAGTTTCTGATTTTATTGATTAAAAATAATAGATTAATAAAAATAATTGATATTTTATATAAAAAGTATTAAATAAATCAATGGTATTGTTTGATTAAACAATAAAATAAGTAGATAAACACAAATGAAATCTTAAATTTTAACCTTGACTAGATCCAAGCTTTTAGCGCCGACCATGCTTACATAAGATTCGAGGCGTTTATACACATAACCCTATCAAGTTGTATCATATTTTATTGTATGGTATTGTATTGTATTGTATTGTATTGTATCGTATCGTATCGTATCGTATCGTATCGTATCGTATCGTATCGTATCGTATCGTATCGTATCGTATCGTATCGTATCGTATCGTATCGTATCGTATCGTATCGTATCGTATCGTATCGTATCGTATCGTATCGTATCGTATCGTATCGTATCGTATCGTATCGTATCGTATCGTATCGTATCGTATCGTATCGTATCGTATCGTATCGTATCGTATCGTATCGTAATCGTATCGTATCGTATCGTATCGTATCGTATCGTATCGTATCGTATCGTATCGTATCGTATCGTATCGTATCGTATCGTATCGTATCGTATCGTATCGTATCGTATCGTATCGTATCGTATCGTATCGTATCGTATCGTATCGTATCGTATCGTATCGTATCGTATCGTATCGTATCGTATCGTATCGTATCGTATCGTATCGTATCGTATCGTATCGTATCGTATCGTATCGTATCGTATCGTATCGTATCGTATCGTATCGTATCGTATCGTATCGTATCGTATCGTATCGTATCGTATCGTATCGTATCGTATCGTATCGTATCGTATCGTATCGTATCGTATCGTATCGTATCGTATCGTATCGTATCGTATCGTATCGTATCGTATCGTATCGTATCGTATCGTATCGTATCGTATCGTATCGTATCGTATCGTATCGTATCGTATCGTATCGTATCGTATCGTATCGTATCGTATCGTATCGTATCGTATCGTATCGTATCGTATCGTATCGTATCGTATCGTATCGTATCGTATCGTATCGTATCGTATCGTATCGTATCGTATCGTATCGTATCGTATCGTATCGTATCGTATCGTATCGTATCGTATCGTATCGTATGTATCGTATCGTATCGTATCGTATCGTATCGTATCGTATCGTATCGTATCGTATCGTATCGTATCGTATGTATCGTATCGTATCGTATCGTATCGTATCGTATCGTATCGTATCGTATCGTATCGTATCGTATCGTATCGTATCGTATCGTATCGTATCGTATCGTATCGTATCGTATCGTATCGTATCGTATCGTATCGTATCGTATCGTATCGTATCGTATCGTATCGTATCGTATCGTATCGTATCGTATCGTATCGTATTGCATTGCATTCTATTGTATTGCATTGCATTGCATTGCATTGCATTGCATTGTATTGTAGTTTGTTAGAATAACTTAAAACTTTCATAATTTCGTTTATTTTACATAATAAACCCCGATTAATCTAGTATTACATTATATTCAAAACGAGATAAAAATGGTCGTCCTCGCTCAATAAACGTGTTTTCAATATGAATCCGTTTAAAATTTTTATTTAGTTTGATATTAAGACCGCTACCGACTCGCTTTTATTTCGCATTTTTATTTTCGCTTGTATATGATATCAAGACCGGTAGAGACTGACTTTATTTGATATTTTAATTTTCGTTTTTATATGACACTGAGACCGCATCAAGTTTTAATGTTGGATTAATAATTTTACGTGTCTTATTTCATTGTTTAAATTATTTGGGATGATTTTATAGTTCGTTTTCACATGTGTTGAATGAAAAATAAAATCACCACAAGTCAGTAAAAAACAACAATGTGTTGATTGTTTAAAAAAATGGATTGAATGAGTAAAAACAAAAACAAAAAAAATACAAAAAACAGAAAATGGATTGACTGAAAAAAATACTTTCTCTACCAATACTAATTTTAAAAAAAAAAAACTCAAGGCACAACTTTTTTTAATTGTTTTTTTCTTGAATGGTTGATGGAGTCAAGAAAGGAATAAAATGAATTAGAAGATAATAACGGTCACTAATAGAATAATTAAAGTGAAGATTTGATCTTAATAGGAGTGTGGGCATTTTAGGTTTACTGTGTTGAATTTGGTATTTTTAGTTTTGTTAATAGGAAAAGAATGAATGTTCGAGGCCGGAACCGATCAATACAAAGCGGAATTCGCAGGAGAGGTTTAAAAACATGAGGTTTGGGAATAGGATGTTCAGCAAGCATGTGATGAAGCAACAATGTCTTTTACAATATTTGATGAAAATGTGTTCTTACCAAGTAGAAGTCCCATGCCCCTAAGGTAATAGAAAGATCTTATTTAAAAATAAATTTGTTACGGGCATTCGTATAACTGTATACAATAGTCGATGGCGAAATTAAAAGATTTATAGCAACTACACTGGCTATGAACCACTAGAACAGTTTACAGCACTAAGAAAAAGTTTAGTATGTTCGATGGTCAACACAAGAAAGTTATATGTAACTTCATTGTAGATCAAGTTATATACATAAACAACCAATTTTGATGGAGTTGTGGATCTTGCTAAATTTTGAATGCAAAACATACAATTAATGAATTTTCTTGAATGGTGAATGGTTCATTTGAATGTCAACAGTTACTTAGGTAAATATTGTTGGTTCATTTTGTTGTGTGCCAAAATATCTAAACATTGGGTTTTGGAATTGGCCCATTCCTCAAGAAAAAAAATTGTATTGTAGAGTAATGTATTTTAGAGTAAAATGCTTTAATGTGTTGTAGAATGAGGATAAAGCAAATTAAAAAGAAAAGTGTTTTGGATAAAATAAAGAATTTTTGCATCTCACATAGCATTATCAAAGACATTCAAAATCACCATTCGGTCGCAACAAACGGGTTGACGTCAACTCGTTGTAAACATTGATGAACTAATATTCCTATTGTCTCACCCCCTTGTAATTTGAGATTTGGCAAATGTTAATAATTTCCTTACCTAGAACCAAGGTTAGAGAACTCGCTAGTCGCTAGTCGGTCGGTGAGTTGGGGACTAGCGACTACTCGGGATTAATCGGATCGAGTCTTTTATATGTAATTTTCAGTTTTATGTATACATATACACATTTTTATATGTAAATATTTTAAGTAGCTAGATTTTAACTTTTACTCAACTATTTTTTAAGTATACAAGATTAATTGTTGGAATTCAAATGGTTTGGTTGGAAACTCGCCGGAATTTAGAAATTTTAGCCGGAATATACATGTTTTTTGCTGGAATCGTTGATTTTTGGCTGGCCGACTAGGCCCGGATAGCGATTAATGGACTGATTAACGAAAAATTACTTAGTTACTGGCCGACTAGTGATTAATCGCCGACTAGTCGCGATTTTTACAACACTGCCTAGAACCCAATAACCATCAACCCAATGTACTATAAGACGTATAATTTATGTTTGAACTGATGTTAAAGTGTATGTAGCGAGTGACACACTTTGATCTTTTAAAATATACTCTAGTTATACCTAAAGGGTCAGAATTTAGAGAGAACGGTGAAAAGTGTGAGAACGGTGAGAACAATTTTTTTGGTGACATGTGGCGTTGATGTTAAATTACACTAAGGGGTAATATGGTCAAAAAACCTACTCACGTGAACTGGGTGTTCAAATAAAACGCCATAACAAAAAAAGCTATTTTTTGAGCTATAATTTACAACAGCTCAAAAAAAACATTTTTTTAGCCATATAGCTCAAAAACGTCATAAACTCCCAGTTAAAACGCCACACCAAAAAAAAACTATTTTTTTGAGCTATAATTTCCACCGGCTCAAAAAAAACCATTTTTTGAGCTATAATTTACAACAGCTCAAAAAAACCATTTTTTTGAGCCATATAGCTCAAAAAACGCCATAAGCTCCCAGCAAAAAAAGCTATTTTTTAAGCTATAATTTATAACAGCTCAAAAAAACCATTTTTTTAGCTAGCTCCCATTAAAACGCAGAGCTATAATTTACAACAGCTCAAAAAAACAATTTTTTTGAGCCATATAGCTAAAAAACGCCATAAGCTCCCAGTTAAAAGACACCACGCCAAAAAAAACATTTTTTTGTTTCTAACCGCCTAAATTAATATCTTCTGAGGTTAGAAAAATCATAATTTGTACTGTAAAAAAGCCATAAAACACCCAGTTCAGAAAAACGTCCTGAAAAAACTCAGTTGAAAACGCCATAAAACACTCAGTTCAGAAAAACGCCATGAAAATAACTATTTAAAACGCCATAAAAACACCTAGTTCATAAAAACGCCATGAAAGCACCTAGTCTAAAACGCCATAAAACACAGTTCAGAAAAACGCCATAAAACTCAGTTAATTTTTTTTCGAAAAGTATATCAATAGTATACTCGTTGGAAAGATAAAAAAAAACGCTGAGTTTTATGGTGTAATTTATTTCGAAAAATAATCACGTATAAAAAAGTTATTGTCGTTTAAATATGATGGGGAAAATGGCATGTGAATGGCATGTGCCCCTTTGTTTGGATCTTACTATTTTACCCCTCTTGTAAGTTCCAATGCCCCTGTTATTTACAAAAATGCCACCGCATCAATCTCAGCCACAAACCACTAAGATCTTGTGGCTGAGAATCGTTCTCACCGTTCTCACACTTTGAGGGGTTCTCTCCTGATCCTGTTCCTATACCTAAATACCACCTAACCTTGCACTTGTAAGGATATGAACCTACACCACTTTTGTGAGGGGCAAACTCCATACCACTTGACCACTAGGTCATGGGCTTATATCGTTTAGTCGAAAAGGACACATGGAAACCACAAGTATGTTTCTCTATCTCTCTCTCAATACCATCGATAACCTTCAATCTCCGGCGAACAACTCAACGAAGAAATTTCGCTAAAACTTCTGAGGATAACCACCATCGCCGGGGAACAACTCTCCGGCGACCGTCGATTCGTCGTTTCCTCCGCCACGTCTCACTGTTCTGTTTCAGGTAATTTGAATCTGATTTTTAAGAAAGAAAATTAGTTTAGGGTTTAATGATCGTGTGACAACTGTCAAATTTGCATGCATCCGTACAATTAATTAGACTATAATTAATGATTAATGACTGTGCTGATTTACAATTTATGACTTGAATTGCTTTCTGATTTCTGCATTATACTTACATGTGCATCATACATTGCAAATGACACGTCATTGACTGTATGCAAACGTATTGACATAAATGATGCACAAAGCACAGTTAGCACAGTTGAAAGACAAACCGGGAAAATGCTGACGGAGTTCAGTACATAGACAGACGTTGTTTTGACAAAGTATGTGCCAGAGACTAAGTACTACACAAGTATGGTGTGTAGGGAAGTAAGGACCATAGAACTGCTTCACTAGGTGATAGTTTAAGTGCCAGAAAGTGCCTAAAACTCACCCAAAGTGCTGAGTTCAGCATATTTTAGCAAAAATCAGCATTTTAACAAGTTGGTAACATGCAAAAATATGACTAAATGGTCCTGAATGCTTTCCTAAGTGTCGGGAATTAAAAGTGTTACAAAAGGGTACGTAAAGAACATTAAACGGAATAGTTTGACATTTTAAGGAACCGGAATCTAACCGAACAACCGGACACTACCCGAAACACTAAAATTTTACTAGAAGCATTGTTTTAATGTTTCTCAGCTAGTTATGATCCCCGAACACCCTAACACACTATATAACGCATAATATGCTTAACCCCTAACTAATACCTTTAGAATCTAACTAACTAACTTAACTTACCATTCAACACCAACCAATACCCCCCCCCCCCCTTCATGTAGACGGACACAAGGTGGCCCCACCCATAATCTTTCTTGATCTTACTAGATCTTATGTGATCTTATGAGATTTGTTGGAAGATTATGTTTAGTACTTAAGAAACATATTATACAATAGATAAAGGGTTAACATGGATATAAGAGATCAAGACCCCCCATTATCTTTCACACACTTACACCCACCTTCTTCCTCCCTCCTCTCTTCTTCCTCACGGCCAAGACCACCACCATCAACACCACTCTTGTCAAGCTTCCATCTTCCATTCTAAGGTGTTCACAAGGTGTCTCTAGTATGATTAGGAAGCTTGGTGCCATTGGAAGTTGAAGGACCTTCACCGATTGCTTTTATCCACTTGATTTCTTCACTTGATCATCCATAGCCTTGAGCTAGTAGTAAGATCTTCTACTCTTCATTTTACATATTAATTTAGTGGTTAAAAGATCATATGTGATGAAAATCATGAAGAACACTAAAGAACATAATCATGAAACTTTAACATAAGCTTAATAACATAAGAATACATGTTGATTAGTGTTGATTTGCTTCTTGATGATTGATGATTTGTGTTAGTGATCGTATGAAACCTACTAGATTGTGATTTAACACATGATCTAGTAAGTTAAGGTGGTGATCTTGTGAAAGACCAAGATCATCATACTTTATATTTCTCATGAACTTGAAGAATGAAAATGATTTTATGAATAATGAAACATGTAACATGTTTACTAGACATAAACTTGAATGATTTCAAAAATAGCTTTCCAAAGAAACCAAGTTAAATAACAAGATTTACATAGGTTTGATTCTTACTTAAACAAACACTATTTTTGGTGGTAAAACAAGTGTATAAACACTTGTGAAACAAGGAGATGTCATAAAGGAATGTTTTTTGTAAAACATGTTTACAAGTTGTAAACACCTAAATCTTTCAAGACTGAAGTTTATAAAGAAGTAAATACATTTTGGAGGGTAACTAAGTCTACTAAACATACTACCAAGTTACTACAAGTTTTTATGAAAGTTCAAGTTCATGATTATTATGTAAATAGCATAGTTTTGGCACTTGGTAAGTGAAGGTTGGTTAGGGTTGTTTGTGATGGTTTTAAAAATGATATGCTTTGATAGCATGGACACCTCCATTTTTAGGGGAAACTATGGCAAAATTTTCTAAAAATATAGACACTTAGAAAAAAAAATATTTTCAAACAAATATTTACAAGTGTATTTTAACTATGATTTTCAACATAAATTTTGCCATAGATTTTGTTATAAAAATACAAGTATTGGAGGTTGGTTTTTATAGATAAAATGGATAAATATGTATTTAGAATATATATTTACATTAAAGACATGAGGTGTGTGAATATTTGTATGCTTTGTGTAGTAGTTATATTATTTTAAGGGTTAAAATAATATAACTTAACAAAATACCAAGAAATTACAATCCAAAATGTTACCAAAAATTACAAGGAATAAATACACAAGTTACACACAAAATATTGAGAAACCGAACGAGAAATGTAACTTACCAAATATTCCAGAAAATATGTTTATAAGGATATTTTTGGTAAATAATATTTTGGACACCGATAGAATGAAATTGGGATTTTCACAATTATCACAAAGTTATATCATATTTTGACAAGAAGGAAATATATAATTTTTGGCAATTAAAAATATATATGTTTTCTTGGAATTATTAAGAAATATAATATTTTTGGGAAAAATATATATTTTCTTGGATAAACTTGAAATACATTATTTTTGGGATAAAATAAGTTTATAAATATTTTCTAAGTGAGACTTGAAAATATATTGTTTTGAAACTACAAATATGTTTGCCAAACGAAATATTAGGAATAATTTTTCTAAGAAATACTTCTTGAAATATATATTTTAGAAATATATATATTGGATATTTGTTAAAGATAATCCACACCGGAACATGACACCGATGCATGGCAAAAATATACAAATACAAGAACACGAATACACATGTATGAGATACCTCCCATCATTGGGAAGGAAATATGAATAACAATACTTGAGAAGTATTATTGCAAAAATATTGTTTAACAATTATTCCGAAATTTAATAAATATAATTTAAGTTAAAATATTAATTATTTTAACAAATAATTATATGCTTGGAATAATAATGAAGACACTTTAAAACGTAACTCAAAGGCACTAATTAATACTAAGACAAGGCACGACCCACTCGTCTAACGGACCGTTGTACGCATGTAGGTAGTCGTGCGTTCTAGAGGAAGCTTTGAGTTACATCGGATACAAGGAACGCAAAATAGTGAGTTCATGTCCCCCTTTTCTCTTAATTGTTTTCAGTTTTATAACTTCGGGGGTGAAGTACATGTTTCAAACGATTACAAATGCTTACAGACAAATACAATTGATATGGTTAGCTAAGGAAAGTACAGTAGATCATGTGAATGGGTAGGCGCACTCTTAAGGCCATTAATCCTCGTTGTAGGACCATGGGACAGGAGTGATAGATCTATTTGGGTGTAGCGAGCCCCATCCATGAGTCCGCCGAATGGGCCATGTGGTGACTATGTCTTATAGCCGGAGGCCCGGTACAAAGTCTGCTAGGTTTGAGTCTTCCTGCACCATGTCACGTATATTAATGTATTAGCTACACATTAATTGATATATTTCCTTGTTGAGAATCACTTCAATTCTCTATCCACCTGGCATAAACAATCAGAACTCCCCCTCACAACAAACTATTTTCCCATTATGATTTCAAAACACTTAAGTTTGTTTTTAATCAAAATGATTTTTCCGGAAAAATTAGTTTGTTTACTAATCATTTTTAGGTTCGGGGTCACTTCATCACATTGTTTTCTACATTCACATGGCAGATTTTACAATTTCAGTTTTAGATCTCAAACATCACTTGTAGAAAATCAAGTACAACTTAATGTCCCTGATTTACCACATGTAAGGCGAAAAATCACCAGAGTGAAATTTCTCAAGAAATGTGCCGATTCATGTTCCACGCTTACTAACCTGGGAACTCCGGCAAGTCAGGCTTTTCTATTTGAACAGATTCACCCAAGCCTGACGATCCTTGGGTGATTTTGAATTCTTGTTCAACAATGGTGGAAAATTTGCATCATCCATTGTTAAACCCGAATTCTCCTTTTTTACCTTAATACCCGGCTCCTCTGGCTTTGATGAACCAGAATCATTGCCTGCACATGGCTTGTCTGACCTTGATCTATCAGATTCATTGCCTGAAGGTGGCTTGTCTGACTTTAACACGTCAGATTTATCGCCGACCATTTTCTTCTTCTTCTTTTCTTCTTTCGTCCTCAGATTTGTATCCGATGAATTCGTCTTGCTTGACTTTGCCATCGAGGGAGTCGATTCATCAGAACTCTTATTCTTACCAATGGATGAACCCGAGGACAAGATCTTCTCGAGATACTCCCTCGCCTTCTTCCTCTTCTTTCTCAGTCTGTCTTTCTGCCCTTGTGAAGGTTTAACTTTCTTTTCTTGAATTGTCTGTTCTTGAATTTTAGGTTTTAGAACCTTCTGTTCATGGGGCTTGACATTGACTGGAATCTTTGCCAATTTTTTAGACTTAGCCCTCAATCTGTCATTCGATCTCCTTGGGCAATCTCTGGCAATGTGACCTCTGATGTTGCAGTTAAAGCATCTTCTCGTCTCATAATTCCAACTTTGGCAGTTAACATCAATGTGTCCTTGATAACCACATCGGTAACACACTCTGTTATCATACCATGTACCACCTTCACACCAAACGCTCAGATCATAGCATTGTCTGGCTTTATGGTAGTCATCATTCCTTTTGAAAGCTGGATTTGACTTTTGAGTACTGTGGTCCGACCTGCACCACTTATTGCCAACAATTTTTGAATTATCATTTTTTACTTTTTGTAATTTTTGATTTTGATTGGATGATCGATCTGATGAGCTGTTATTTTCTTTTTGTACATTTTTCAAATTTTTATCTTTTTGTTTCTGTTCCACTTTCTTCTTCAAAGGTTTTTGCTTAGAGCATTCTCCCTTTTCAGTCGATTGTAGAACAGTTTTCTGAAATTTTTCTTTTAATTTCAAAAACAATTTTTGTTTTTCAATTTTTTTCATTTTCATCATCAAATTTCTCATCACAATCTTCAATTTTGACTTTGTCAAAATTTGTGACATCGTCACTTATTGGAACTGAATTGATCGGTTTTGGACAGGGAAAATTCAAACTATCTGATGAAGTCACAAAACCTTTCAATTTCTTTTCAAGTTCATCAATCTTGTTTCTTGAATTTTCAGCTTCGTTTTCAAGCTGAGATATTCTTTCAACATGAGACTTGATTGATTTTTCATTCTGATTCTTCATGTTTTCAAGAACAGACTTTTCATATTCCAAAACTTTTATCTGCTCTTGAATTTTTGTTTCATTTTCTTTTAAGTTCTTGTTCTCAAGCTTTATCCAGAAATCTTCATTTTCTAAAGATTTCTTTTTGCTTTCATCATTTTCTTCTAACTCTTTGATTTTCTTCCGAGCACATTCACCTTCCTTTTCAAGTCTAATAATTTTCTGAAGATGGGAATTTATCATTTTTGGCTTTTCGATGTTATTTTGACTAAAAACATTTCTCCCATCTTCAAGAATTTTTATTTGACTTTGAAATTCTTTTTCAGCTTTTGATTTCTCTATTTCAAAAACTTTCAGTTTATCTTCAAAACTTTTTGCATTTTCTTTCAACTTCTGGTTTTCCAATGTCAAACTGTTCAAGTTACTTAACAGTTTGTCATTTTCAGATTTCAGCTTTACACAATTTCCCTGCAAATCCAGAATCTGTTTATCATCAGCTTGCTTCTTATCATTCAGCTTTTTGACTTCCAAAGTCAAACTTTCCGCATCTTTCAAGAGTTTGTCATTGTCAGTCTTAAAGTTGTCACATTTGGTGCATACCGATTCAGAACTTGAAGATTCATTCTTCACAGATTCTTCAATCTTTGGAGCTTGCTCTTTCTCTATCTTATATGTTCCTTCACCAAAGATTTTAGCAAAACCAAGAGGATTTTCATTTTCATCAATATAACAACCTCTCTTCATATTGTATTTCAAACTTCTTTTTGCTGCCCAACAAACATTGATTCTTTTATTTATTTCATCTATTACGTCTGAATTCAAATCTTCTAAATTCAGTTTTATTTTATCCATCAAATCTCTCTTCTTTTTATAAATTTCATAATTGTGATTTTTAAGTTCACTGATGAATTTAGTCAAAGATAATTTTGAAAAACTTGAATTTTCTCTCAGATTTTTCAAAAAATCATCACATTCAGCTGGTAATCCATTAGCAAACTTTGATACCATTTCAGCTTCTGATATTACTATTTGATTTTCTTTCAAATAGTCAATCAAACGATCAAAACGCTTCTCCAAATCATCCAATTTTTCATCTTTCTTACACAAAAAACATTCGAACCGGTTACTCCAAACCTTTTTGGGCAAACCTTGATAAGAACTACTGATATATCCTCGATACCAATCATTTAACCTTTTAAGATCATTGTTTTCTTTTTCATCAAAGACCATTGTCATCTTTTAAACTGTCCCGATAAATTTTCTCAACGAAATTTGAGTTTTCAAGTGGAAAACTCTTTGGAGCGAAATTACTATCAATTGTGTCACAGGAGCGAAATCAGGATAAAGGTTCACAAGAGCGAAATCAAATCAAGGCTTCCTTGGAGCGAAATCACACTGTACTCTTGAGCGAAATCCCAATTTGATGTCACAAAAGGGAAATCCCAAGATATGAGTGACACAAGAGTGAAATCCAAAGATATGATGTCCTATGAGCGAAATCAAGATGATCTATGAGCGAAATCTCTCAACTTATGTGACCTTTGGAGCGAAATCAGATGGTAACAATAAGCGAAATCAGAATTTGTCCGTATGAGCGAAATCTGATCGGAGATTAATTTGAACTATTTTTAGTCTGAATTTCAGTGTCAAACTTTCCAGGGTTTGTTAATGTCCAATTATCTATGATCTGTGAAATTTTGAGCGAATTTTGACCGATAAAACTTTCTGAAATGATGAAAGAAGGTGTAGAAATCAGAATTTTTGAGCGAAAACGAACTAAACAGTAAGAACTCTTCCTCCTGAGCTCTGATACCACTTGTAGGACCGAGAGACGACCTAACGAGTCGATCAGAAGAGTGCTCAGACTGAATCAGAGGCGGAATTCATTGATTCAGTCTTTGTTTAGCTTGATTTCACTATTAAATGTCTCTATTATTGATCTGCTGACAATTTACAAGCGCTGGAGACGATTCGGCAGGGCTTCGCCGTTACATACAAGACCTTGACTCACACCTTACTGATTTCGCTTATTCATGCCTATTTATAGGCTTGGGATTTCGCTCATACATGCAATTTCCTCATGAGCGAAATCAGATATTGTTCACAAATGCGAAATCATACTAATTGACATATGAGCGAAATCAAGATTATCATGTGATTTCGCTTATAACGACAAAGTGTCATTATGAGCGAAATCATCACTATAACATGTTTTCTTGATTTTCGTGCACTATACAAACAACCCTAAACTAAAACTCGAACGAAGATGTAGTCGACAGACAACTGCACCATCAGACTCCCCCTTGAATGTTGACGGAATCTTCAGTGAGAGTCTTCAACATGACGACTCTTCGATCTTGATCGGTTTTCTTCAGGAACTCTTCCTGGAATCATGTACCTGGATATTTCTCTGGTTCTACCTTTTATCAGACTCCCCCTTGCATCAAGCTGGGATCGCTGTCTGGAATTTTGTTATCACCTTTGAAATCAAATCCTGGCTTTTTCAGTTGAAGCTCTTCTCAGGTTCTGAATCGCATCCTGGCCTTCCGAAGCACAGGATCAGAAACCTACACAACTCAAACACACAATTATAACAAACAATATTGTGATTCAACTAAATGAATCAACTAAACATTTGAGAACTTTTCACATTTAAAATTTATCAAAACTTTGAAATATTTCAAAATCTGATTCAACTTAATGAATCATCTAAAACATTTCAAATCAATTAACCAAACCATCTGTTCATCATATTTAGCCTTTGGAATTTTGAATGACAGCTCTCCAACATCAGTTGTCGAAAATCTTTTTGGATTTTTTCAAAATATGTAATCTATACAGAAATTTTAAATGCATGAATGAAATATGTACAAACATATTTTTGTGAGTTTGCGAAAGAGGATCAGATCAGTTTTTAGACAAATCACAAGCACCGTTAAGCTTTTAATCGTTTTAAGTTCTAAACGATTCACATAGATTGACGATATTGTTGTCCACTTAAACTCAATCTAAAAACTTTCGAAATGCTTACCGATACCTTTAGGTATATTAATTTTGCACTAAATTCTTATGGACCCCATGATCTCAGCATATCCCCTCATCATGCAATACACTGACTCAAGTAATGCCTTTAAACTTTGATCAACTTTGATTTGTGCGAAAACAAAGCAGAATGTTTAAACATTAACAATCAGGTCAATACTTCCGTATACGCAGAGAAAGTCCAATGTTTAAACAAAACAAGAAAATAAAAATAAGTTGAAGTTGTTTAGGCTTTAACCACCAGGTCGATACTCCCGTATACGCAGAGGTGATCCAAAGCTTAAACAAAAACACCAAAGAAAATAAAGCAGAACGTTTAGGCACTAACATCCAGGTCGATACTCACGTATACGCAGAGGATGTCCAATGCTTAAACAAAATAAAGAAATAAAACAAGTTTAAATCTTTGCAAAATAAAATACCCAATCACGGTGTCATTTTCAGCAAAGTTGTGAAAGCTCACAAAATTAACCAGTTTTTATGCTTTTGGCATTCAGCGATTACTGAGCAGACACACAATCAAGAAGGACAAAACTAAGTACTATGCTTTTGATCATGTTTTCCACTGGAACTAGGCTTTTTCTTTATGTTTGTATCGTTATTGCAAATCTACTAGTCTAGCTGAGCCTATCGTCACATCTTTAGTGAGATCGTTTATCACTTTTAGACTTTACATTTCTTTAGCATGCTGAGATAGTCTACTGATTTACTATCATTTCCTCTTGTCTCAGCAAAACTCATTTTTAAATTTTTCAATGTTTTTGACATTTTCAAATTTTCTAATTTTTTTTAAAAAAATTTCTCCCCCCTAAAATCAAAATATGTTTCAATTTTGATTTTCCGGGAAATTTGAAACAAACTGTACAAACTTGACAACTTGATGAGAATCACTTCAATTCTCTATCCACCTGGCATAAACAATCAGAACTCCCCCTCACAACAAACTATTTTCCCATTATGATTTCAAAACACTTAAGTTTGTTTTTAATCAAAATGATTTTTCTGGAAAAATTTGTTTGTTTACTAATCATTTGTAGGTTCGAGGTCACTTCATCACATTGTTTTCTTCATTCACATGACAGATTTTACAATTTCAGTTTTAGATCTCAAACATCACTTGTAGAAAATCAAGTACAACTTAATGTCCCTGATTTACCACATGTAAGGCGAAAAATCACCAGAGTGAAATTTCTCAAGAAATGTGCCGATTCATGTTCCACGCTTACTAACCTGGGAACTCCGGCAAGTCAGGCTTTTCTATTTGAACAGATTCACCCAAGCCTGACGATCCTTGGGTGATTTTGAATTCTTGTTCAACAATGGTGGAAAATTTGCATCATCCATTGTTAAACCCGAATTCTCCTTTTTTTACTTCAATACCCGGCTCCTCTGGCTTTGACGAACCAGAATCATTGCATGCACATGGCATGTCTGACCTTGATCTATCAGATTCATTGCCTGAAGGTGGCTTGTCTGACTTTAACACGTCAGATTCATCGCCGACCATTTTCTTCTTCTTCTTTTCTTCTTTCATCCTCAGATTTGTATCCGATGAATTCGTCTTGCTTGACTTTGCCATCGAGGGAGTCGATTCATCAGAACTCTTATTCTTACCAACGGATGAACCCGAGGACAAGATCTTCTCGAGATACTCTCTCGCCTTCTTCCTCTTCTTACTCAGTCTGTCTTTCTGCCCTTGTGAAAGTTTAACTTTCTTTTCTTGAATTGTCTGTTCTTGAATTTTAGGTTTTAGAACCTTCTGTTCATGGGGCTTGACATTGACTGGAATCTTTGCCAATTTTTTAGACTTAGCCCTCAATCTGTCATTTGATCTCCTTGGGCAATCTCTGGCAATGTGACCTCTGATGTTGCAGTTAAAGCATCTTCACGTCTCATAATTCCAACTTTGGCAGTAAACAGCAATGTGTCCTTGATAACCACATCGGTAACACACTCTGTTATCATACCATGTACCACCTTCACACCAAACGCTCAGATCATAGCATTGTCTGGCTTTGTGGTAGTCATCATTCCTTTTGTAAGCTGGATTTGACTTTTGAGTACTGTGGTCCGACCTGCACCACTTATTGCCAACAATTTTTGAATTATCATTTTTTACTTTTTGTAATTTTTTATTTTGATTGGATGATCGATCTGATGAGCTGTTATTTTCTTTTTGTACATTTTTCAAATTTTTATCTTTTTGTTTATGTTCCACTTTCTTCTTCAAAGGTTTTTGCTTAGAGCATTCTCCCTTTTCAGTCGATTGTAGAACAGTTTTATGAAATTTTTCTTTTAATTTCAAAAACAATTTTTGTTTTTCAATTTTTTTCATTTTCATCATCAGATTTCTCATCACAATCTTCAATTTTGACTTTGTCAAAATTTGTGACATCGTCACTTATTGGAACTGAATTGATCGGTTTTGGACAGGGAAAATTCAAACTATCTGATGAAGTCACAAAACCTTTCAATTTCTTTTCAAGTTCATCAATCTTGTTTCTTGAATTTTCAGCTTCGTTTTCAAGCTGAGATATTCTTTCAACATGAAACTTGATTGATTTTTCATTCTCATTCTTCATGTTTTCAAGAACAGACTTTTTATATTCCAAAACTTTTATCTGTTCTTGAATTTTTGTTTCATTTTCTTTCAAGTTCTTGTTCTCAAGCTTTATCCAGAAATCTTCATTTTCTAAAGATTTCTTTTTGCTTTCATCCTTTTCTTCTAACTCTTTGATTTTCTTCCGAGCACATTCACCTTCCTTTTCAAGTCTAATAATTTTCTGAAGATGGGAATTTATCATTTTTTGCTTTTCGATGTTATTTTGACTAAAAACATTTCTCCCATCTTCAAGAATTTTTATTTGACTTTGAAATTCTTTTTCAGCTTTTGATTTCTCTATTTCAAAAACTCAGTTTATCTTCAAATTTTTTTGCATTTTCTTTCAACTTCTGGTTTTCCAATGTCAAACTGTTCAAGTTACTTAACAGTTTGTCATTTTCAGATTTCAGCTTTACACAATTTCCCTGCAAATCCAGAATCTGTTTATCATCAGCTTGCTTCTTATCATTCAGCTTTTTGACTTCCAAAGTCAAACTTTCCGCATCTTTCAAGAGTTTGTCATTGTCAGTCTTAAAGTTGTCACATTTGGTGCATACTGATTCAGAACTTGAAGATTCATTCTTCACAGATTCTTCAATCTTTGGAGCTTGCTCTTTCTCTATCTTATATGTTCCTTCACCAAAGATTTTAGCAAAACCAAGAGGATTTTCATTTTCATCAATATAACAACCTCTCTTCATATCGTATTTCAAACTTCTTTTTGCTGCCCAACAAACATTGATTCTTTTATTTATTTCATCTATTACGTCTAAATTCAAATCTTCTAAATTCAGTTTTATTTTATCCATCAAATCTCTCTTCTTTTTATAAATTTCATAATTGTGATTTTTAAGTTCATTGATGAATTTAGTCAAAGATAATTTTGAAAAACTTGAATTTTCTCTCAGATTTTTCAAAAAATCATCCCATTTAGCTGGTAATCCATTAGCAAACTTTGATACCATTTCAGCTTCTGATATTACTATTTGATTTTCTTTCAAATAGTCAATCAAACGATCAAAACGCTTCTCCAAATCATCCAATTTTTCGTCTTTCTTACACAAAAAACATTCGAACCGGTTACTCCAAACCTTTTTGGGCAAACCTTGATAAGAACTACTGAAATATCCTCGATACCAATCATTTAACCTTTTAAGATCAGTGTTTTCTTTTTCATCAAAGACCATTGTCATCTTTTAAACTGTCCCGATAAATTTTCTCAACGAAATTTGAGTTTTCAAGTGGAAAACTCTTTGGAGCGAAATTACTATCAATTGTGTCACAGGAGCAAAATCAGGATAAAGGTTCACAAGAGCGAAATCAAATCAAGGATTCCTTGGAGCGAAATCACACTGTACTCTTGAGCGAAATCCCAATTTGATGTCACAAAAGCGAAATCCCAAGATATGAATGACACAAGAGCGAAACCCCAAGATATGATGTCCTATGAGCGAAATCAGGATGATCTATGAGAGAAATCTCTCAACTTATGTGACCTTTGGAGCGAAATCAGATGGTAACAATAAGTGAAATCAGAATTTGTCCGTATGAGCGAAATCTGATCGGAGATTAATTTGATCTATTTTTAGTCCGAATTTCAGTGTCAAACTTTCCAGGGTTTGTTAATGTCCAATTATCTATGATCTGTGAAATTTTGAGCGAATTTTGACCGGTAAAACTTTCTGAAATGATGAAAAAAGGTGTAGAAATCAGAATTTTTGAGCGAAAACGAACTAAACAGTAAGAACTCTTCCTCCTGAGCTCTGATACCACTTGTAGGATCGAGAGACGACCTAACGAGTCGATCAGAAGAGTGCTCAGACTGAATCAGAGGTGTAATTCATTGATTCAGTCTTTGTTTAGCTTGATTTCACTATTAAATGTCTCTATTATTGATCTGCTGACAATTTACAAGCCTGGAGATGATTCGGCAGGGCTTCGCCGTTACATACAAGACCTTGACTCACACCTTACTGATTTCGCTTATTCATGCCTATTTATAGGCTTGGGATTTCGCTCATACATGCAATTGCCTCATGAGCGAAATCAGATATTGTTCACAAAAGCGAAATCATACTAATTGACATATGAGCGAAATCAAGATTATCATGTGATTTCGCTTATAATGACAAAGTGTCATTATGAGCGAAATCATCACTATAACATGTTTTCTTGATTTTCGTGCACTGTACAAACAACCCTAAACTAAAACTGGAATGAAGATGTACTCGATAGACAATTGCACCAACACAAACACATGAACTCACTCAACTTTTGTTGATGTTTTCAAACTACATGTATTTTAGGGATTTAGTAAGTGGATCTGGTGGGCGTTGGAAGTATTTATGCTGCGTTAAGGATAAAAGATGTCATCCATGGTCTTTGAGTATGGTCAGTGTGTCTTATTCCTGGACGAGACACGCCTTCCAAACCTTGGTGTTATTCAATATCTTTTGATGAGTCCTTAATGAACTCATAAACAATTTGTATGGTTTGTAAAACTTGAATTTGAAGTCTACGTTTTCAAAACAATGTTATTATGTTTTAAACTTATTTAATGGATGACGAATCTATAGTTTTACCATATAGTTGTTGTTATGACTGAATGCAATGGTATTAAGAAAGTCACACCATAATCACGCTTCCGTAAAAGTCAGGGTGTGACAGCTTGGTATCAGAGCTTCGATTGTAGCGAACTAGGATTCCTTCTCAAGTCTATACTACAATCATTAGGGCTCTCACAAAAACGTTTTGACAAACATGTTTTCATTGCATACACGAAACGCCCAGATCCAGGAAACAAACATTTTTACAAACAAAATACACGAAACACATTTCAAAGTTTATGCTTATGATTCAGTCTGAGAGACTGGGAAGTGTACTCTGAGAGACTAGGGAGTTCAGTCTGAGAGACTGGGAAGTGTAGTCTGAGAGACTAGGGAGTTCAGTCTGAGAGACTGGGAAGGGTAGTCTGAGAGACTAGGGAGTTCAGTCTGAGAGACTGGGAAGGGTAGTCTGAGAGACTAGGGAGTTCAGTCTGAGAGACTGGGAAGTTTAGTCTGAGAGACTAGGAAGGATAGAAAGTTTCATAAAGAATAATGTGAATACGTGATTACATGGTGAATTGTCCTTGTTTGCAATATACTAAGTGCTAGTGATTAATATAAATATACATGCCATGATTAATATGTAATGGCACACATGTCACTTTCTTCCGAGAGTGAGGAATCAGACATTGACGACCCTACGGCCACCGCCACAGATAATGAGATTGCACCTACGCCGGAGATATATACGTCAGACACTGAGAGTGATCCCGACATGTTATCTAAGGATGAGGACGGCTTCCAACTGTTCGCGCTACCAGACTTTGGTGATGATTTACCCTTGCTGATGGCTTCCTTGACGAGGATCCTTCCGCCACTCTTGTTTCGGTCCATGACCACCTTATCATTGGTTACCCCGATGGCGAGCATATCATGGCTCCGATCCTCGACGTCGTACCTCTCGTGGTCATTCCTCCCGAGGATACGCCTTTTGACGATCTGCTTGATGATGACGTTGATTTGTTTGTTGATGATCCCCCTGTTGACGACCAGGGTGATGGAAAGATAGCTGAGGATGCCATTACTATGCTACCTCCTGAGATTCCCGCCATTGAAGTATCCTCTGCTTCCATTTTGCACTCGATTTCAGACTCCTTTGAGTCTGAGACATCTGCAGCCTTATAGACGGCCGGATTCCAGCCTTCTACTACTGACTCAAACGACGACATCGTTGTGACTGCTGCACTATCACCTGCTCGAAATCCCACACCTTTATACGACCCAGAGCCTGCTCCTAAGCCAGCTCCTGCTCCTTTTGGGTCAGCTTGATGTAGCACCTGCTAGTCCTGAGCCTTTGCTTAATCATGACCCTGTTTCTTTTGGTTTACCAGACATTGCACCCCTATACCTGACCCAGTACCTGCACCTGATGATCTACTCTTTATTAAGACATTTGTTCCTACACCTGCACCCCGTTCAGAGGGAGGTACTTCTAGCCAGCACCCGCGCGACGATCCCTTTTACTCCAGCAGCATTTCCTCTGACCTCACAAGCCACACCGTTTGCTCCTTCCAATACTTCACCGCTGGACGAGCCATTCTGATGGTTCCTACCATGCACTATGCTGATTTCAGAACCCTACACATTATGGAGACTACACACGAGATGGGTTGCTCCCGTCACATCAACTACAGTTTGAGGTTTTGCATCGCAGAGTTTTGAAGCTTGAGCTGACACCATATCCTCCACCCTAACTCTACCAATAAACTTTGATCCTCCACATTCATCGAAGATTCCTTTTGCACTCTCACCTGCTGCTATTACACCTTTCCCAGGTTTTTAATGCTCGTTTCTTTACTGTTGAGCAGCAGATCAGTTAATTACTTTGACGTATATACAAGCTCGAGGAGGAGCTTGCACATGTTAGCAGTTTGCACATGTTAGAGTTGACTTTTGGTTCTATGCGGATTACATTACTTATGGGTGAAAACACTACTAATGAGTCGAGATTGTGGAGACTTTTGAAGACCACTTCGGACTACGTGACCTTGATACACTGGTATACTTATTGGACAAGGGTAGGGTGACCCTGTGTCTCTTTTGATGTGATATACTTTGTAGACAATGTGATTATGGTTGGAAAATAATGGAAGCCCAAACGTCTTATTCCCCATTAAATATGCGACAATACTTTGTGGCCAATGACCAATGAAAGCTCAGTCGCTATGTCTTCGTTAAGCACATTGTTGATCTGCATGTGTGTGCTATAATTATAATGCTACGTGCCTGCTTGCTATGCTCTCATTAAACGATAATTCCCAAATTACTTGTTTATGCTATGGTTATGCTATTTCTTGATTGGTTGATATAAAAATCTAATATGTGTATGTACATATGAACTCTAAACAACTATATGCACTCCCTGAACAAATAAGGCCTGACCTAACCGATCTTCTTCTTAGAAGATGTCGATACAAGGGAACTTCGATACTAACAACCCTCTGCCGACGACAGCGGCAGAACTACAAGAGCGCATCTCACAGGCCATCGCACAGCACGAGGCCCTTCACTCTGAACGCGGCGGAGGTACCCCAGGAAATAACCTACCCAACGGCTACACCTACAAGCAGTGCTTGAGCTACAAACCTCGAGACTTCGACGGCACTGAGGGTGCCATAACTTTTGTGCGTTGGGTTGAGAAGACGGATTATGTTTTGGGATTAAGTAAATGCGCCCCAGAACATCAGGTCACGTACATAGCTGGACTATTTCTAGATGGGGTTCTGTCATGGTGGAACCTTCATGTTCGGACCATGGGCGAGACTGCTGCGTATGCTTTGACGTGGGACGAACTGAAAGAACTGATGCGTAAAAGATATTGCTCTAGGGCAGAAGTCCAGAAGTTTGAGACTGAACTATGGAACTTGAAAATGGAAGGTCCAAAGATAACTGAGTATGTGCAAAGATTTCACGATTTATGGCAAGTTGCTTCGCGTTTGGTGGAACCAGAATCTAGGAAGATCGAACGCTTCATCGGGGGATTGGCACCTCAGATTCTAAGTCTGGTGACAACATCTAAACCTCTAACGATCACTGAGGCTATCGACATAAGTGCGGTGCTCACTGAATAAGCGGTTAGACTAGGAAAATTTTCCACCTCTGAAGAGAAAAAGGAGACTCCTGTAGAGTCATCTGAAGACAACAAGAGAAAGTTCGCAAACTTCAAGAAGGGTACCCGGGTGAATAGCAAGAACAGGGCCAAGAAGGGAAAAGAGTACATGGGTATCCTACCTAAGTGCGACAATTGTCTACGTTATCATGTCAGACGATGTAAATATGGAAAATGTGATAAGTGTGGCAAGAGGGGGCATCCCAAGGAGACTTGTAGGCAAGGTACTGAACCTAGAAATGGAGGCCAAGATGGTAGCGAGAATCATGGAGGAAACAACGATAACTATCAAGGCAGGAGGAGTGACAAACAAAAACGTGCTCAAGGTTGTCTTAACTGTGGGAGCAAAAAGCATTTCAGAAAATACTGCCCTAAGAAGAATCAGGCACAAGGATGAAAGCTCAATAGCGAAGCTAGGGAAACACGCCGGAATCCAAACAAGGTTATTCATATGTTCCATATTAGTCAACATTATGCATATGTGCTACTTGATATTATTACCAATTTTAGCCTCGCATCTCCAGAGTTTGAGAATATACTTGGTTTAGTAGTAAGTAAGTTAGATAACCCGTATTTGGAAACTTCAACAACGTATTTGGAATGGATTAATTGTCAAGCAATCGAGCGGAGATTATTATCCGCATCCTGATGACGAACGATGAAACGATCATGATTCATGGAGACTCATGTCATGGACAAGGGAACCGAAGAACCAAAACTCGAAGATATCCCTGTGATAAGGGAATATCCTGAACTCTTCCCCAAAGACTTGCCAGAATCATCTCCTCAACGACAAGTCAAATTTCGCATCGATTTGATTCCAGGCGCCGCGCCTGCAGTCAATACACCTTAGCGACTTACACCTTCGAAGATGCAAGGATTGTCAGTGTAACTTCAGTAGTTGATAGAGAAGGAAGATAACAGAACAAGTTTCCCGCTTTGGGTAACCCAGTTCTGCTCGTCAAGAAGAAGGACGATAGCTTTCGAACGAACATCAAACTACCAGGAGCCAAACGAACTAACCATCAAGGGTCGGTAACTCTTGCTAAGGATCAACGAATTACTTATTTAACTAACTGTGAGGATCCAACTACTATTTCACGACTGATCGATGATCGAGTGTCATTAGTTGTAATTCAGGAAGAAAGTATACTGGGGAAATTGTGGGACAATGACTTGTTTTAAACGTACACAAAAATGGTGTTTCCTACACAATGCACAAAACATTCTTACACAGAATACGAAACTTTGAGAATCTAGAAAACATGTACTTAGGACCTTTGGGAAACCAGGTCAAAACTCGTCAAGGTTGCTTAGGAACCACACCTGTTAACTCAAGTAAACCCCACTAACCTGACATATATGCTATTTCAGTTAACCAAACAGAAAGCACTCAAATTTCTTTTATTCGAAATTTCCACTTTTGCTTCTAGCGAGTAGATGGTTGCACCTCTACTCCCCTTAATGGTAGTTGCATCGCGTTAATTTTTTTCGCTGAGAGCGAACACACATTTGCTTCGATACTTGGTCATTTCTTTACTTTAGCAAATACTCATTATTTCATTTCTTGGAAATTCATATGTTATGCATGAACCATTGGTTATGCATACGGTTCCGTTTCGAATAAGCGCTTCGTCAAGGCTCAAATATTATTTTGCTAAAACTAACTATTGGTTTATGATTCGAATAACCTACATTATTGTAATTGTTGGCTCTTTTGTTATCAAGTCAACACACTTTCTTAAAACCCCCTTTATTTTAAGTTGCATTCATGGTTTGTCTTCGTAACCATGCCGAGATTCCCTTGTTGATACATACGTTTATTGTCGGATTACCTTGAAACTAAGTTCAATTGCTTGAACTTATCCATTTCGCATATTCAATTTAAGACGCCATATGATGTATTGAGAGCATCAAATTAAAATATTTTTGCAAAGGTTCTTTTGTTTCGAATCATAGTAGACTTGTTTGGTCTACAATTTCACTAAATCGTTTATTGATTTCAATACCTTACGATGATACTTTCACAAAATTGAAGCTTGCGCTAATTTGGTTACGCACCTCATACACGGATTTAATTGTCTATTTATTTGTTCTAAATCCGTCTTGTTTATCACGATTAAAGCGGTTTCAACACAGTTGCGTGTTAAGGCAATGGTACATAGATTCATTTCACATCTCGATATACCTCCTAACCATTCTTTCATTATCAATCGAATCCCTTGCAGTACTTATTACTTTTTCAACTTCAATCGAAAACAGTGACCCCTTGATGTTCCATATTCAGCTGAAAACTCTATGACATTGTGTAAATCAAATCTTCAGATTGTTTCAGTATACTTTCGTTTGATTTCAAACATGGTGAACTGGTTCAGTCACCACTATATTTGAATTATGTCATTACGACACCTTGTGGTGTTATTGCAAATTTGTAGCTTGTTCTAATCATGGTCAACCGTTTCACACAAAACTACACTTACTTTTGTTTGACTTGTCATTTAAACATTCCAAATGCAACTACAAATTAAGACAATGATACACCAGATTCACTTATGTTTCATTCGGCGTATTTTCGCAATTCAAGAATGTCAAACACACTATTTTATCCATGTATTTGTTCTAAAGTTGACGGATCATTTTTATGCTACTATCATATTCGAGTTGTTGATTTTGAGTTCATATAGCGGATGTTATGGTTTGTGAAAACTCGTTTGCATATTGTGACCGATTGTTTGAGAATCCATTGGTCAAAACTCGTTGTTGCACCCCTATTAACTAAGTTATGCTAGATTATACATCTATACCTCTCGTGTCCTTTGACATCAAAAGCTAGAACACATACCTTATTAGGATCTGAGTTTGGATTGATTGTGATTTGTGTTTGAAATTAGATGAACAAATGAAAGAGTAGTGCAGCGGAAATTATATGGAAGCAAACTTTTCACAATCAAACAGAAGAAATGCTTTCAATCATACATTTTCAACAATGAATCAAATGATTAAATTTATTTTTAAACTTTGATTACAATGCAAGTATGATATGAAAACTCCCCCTCAGCCCGAGCTCAGTGTTTGTTCGTGCAGAAAGAAGATGGTGAAAGAGCTAAACAGAACAATACAGAGTACTGTTCTATTTATAGGCACTTGCAAACCACTGAGCATCAAGGCTGACGTCACCATGAAAGTGACATCTAACCTCCTAACAAACTCTAACCTCTGATCTATACAAACACTGCAAGGCTAACTACTGATATTACATTTCATTACATAAACTAGTATAGACTGCTGCTGCATCCTTCCACTGCTGTAATCCCAGCAGTACTTATCATGATCAGCAGTGCTTGAAGCATGGCAGTAGATTGAGCAGCAAAGCTTTAGTTCTTCTATCAGACTTTGTCTTGATCACCAGTTGTAGGTCAGCAGTTTGCATGATCAGCAGATAGGAGGTCAGCAGATGTTGAAACCACTTTCAAGGGGAGAGACATGCAACCAAACATCTGCTTATTCTGAATCTACTGCTGTGATCCGGTTTTGGCATTCATTATCTGTTCCTTTGGTAGGGTTCAATCCCAACAATCTCCCCCTGGAACAGATAATGCCAAAACTCTTCATTATTGTAGATTTTTATTGCCTCAACAACAGTTCCCTTATTTGCCCTTTGAATTGCAGTTCAAAAATTAAGGCATTTGTATCATCATCATCCCTGCTAAGTGGAAGATCAAGGAGATCCTGCAAATCTTCAAGATTCAGGCCAAGAACTTGTTCCCTTGTTAATTTCTTCACTTCGCCATCAGACCTGATCATAGTCAATACGTGGGTTTGTTTGTCAGTTTGCCACTTTTGTATTTTTGAGCCTGATGGGTTTCTTGGGAGATTTTTATTTGAAGAGGAATTTGGTGATGCTGGCCTGTTCATGACTGGCTGAGCAGTACTTGCAGATTTTTCCAGTTCAGATTCTTCTTTCAACATTAACAAAATGCCGTTTTTCATAATGGCATTTCTAGTAATTAAATCTTGAACTGTTTCAGCACCGAACTGGCTTTGTCTCCTTCTTTTGTAGATGGCAGTACCAGCAGGAGCAGTGGTTCGTTTGGGTTGCAGTTTTGGTGGTCTTTTTGAAACCTCTGCTTTGGAGTAATCAGGTTTTTGTGGAGCTGTTGGATCTTTCTTCCTAAGTTCCTCCAACCTTTTATAGGTGGCCCTGACCCTTGCTTCTCCCCACTTAGACACAGAGTTCTTTGACCCATATTCAGCAATTATCAGCTCCTCTTTCATTCTCTTCAGCTCTAAGGCTTTGTCAGCTTCAACATGTTTGAATTTTTTAGGGGGAGTCTGCTGGACATTTTCTTTGATCATTTCATGAATCCTGGCTACTTCTTTTTCAAGCTCAGGAATGGTCCAGTTTCTGTACATGTGTTTCTCCCCCTTGTATGTCTTGTAGGTCATGATGTTTTCAATGTAGTCTTTTCTCAAGGACTCATCTGCCTTTTCAGAGATTTGCTGACATACTTTTTTTGCAAATTGTTCCAAAGCTCTTACCTGTGTGAGTAGAAACTGATAGTTTTGTTGATACTCTCTATCAGATTTCCCTTGTTTGTTTTTTATTGAGATATCCTCTGCTTGCTTGGCCTTGATTTTCAAGTATTCTTCAATATTAGTTGGCCTGGGATATCCTTCAATCGATGGCAAGCTCCTTTTGGCAGGGTCATCCTCATAGTAGAAAGACTTAATTTCATCTCTGACTGTTATGAGTTCAAGAGGAAATTGAATACCTGCAGGAGATAAGGGTTTGTAAATTGGAGCTGAAGAGAGAGGAATGGGTTTTGGAATTGTGACAAGTGCTGGGGATTTTGAAGCTGTTGGTGGTGGTGATGGAGAATCATCATCTGATATGATAACCCTTCTCCTTTTTATTTTAGGAGAGGCAGATGATGTCTTGGGTGGAACAGTGGAAGTGATTTGAGTGGCTGTGGTTTGTGACTGACTAACAGCTGGTGTTTCAACCACTTTTGTCATTACAGCAGATGTTGTAACATCTGATGTCTTCTGCTTTATGGCAGGAAGTGATGGTAGAGATGTTGTTTTTGGTGGTGATAAGGCAGTGGTAGTGGTGTGTGTTGAAGTGGTGTGTGTTGAAGTGAGAGTAGTTGTTGTAACAACTGAGGTACCAGCAGATGTTGGTACAACAGAGGTTGAACAGCTGTTTCGGTGGAGGTTTGATGTTGGTGGCTTTTGGATGATGGTTTTGGAGTATGCATTTGAAAACTGGATGGTGTGGATTTGGGTTTCCTTACTTTTCTAGTAAGATTTCTTTTAGGAGCAGGATTTTGATCATCCTTTTCACCAGAACAACCCTGCGCATTCAGCTTCATGACAGCTTTCTTCTCCTTATTCCACCTTGACAAGGCCTTTGCCGCTCTATCCCTTTTTACACTTATGACAGCATCATCAAGTGCATTTTGGGTAACATCAACCTTCTTACTACCATCTGGCAAGGGAATTTCTCTAAGCATTGCACCTGTTACTGTATCAAGATATAGCCCATTATCAATCCCTTTCTTTATCCACTCCTTAACTTTCTCCCCCTTTTTGGCATTATCTGAGGGGATTTCATCAATGAAGAGAACTGTCGGAGGAGCAGTGCCAGTGGTTGTCAACAGATGGGCCTTGAGAGCCAAGATGTCATCTTTTGTATCCTTGAACCTAGACTCCATTGCAGTTTTGAGATCTTGAACATGTTTTTCATGTTGCTGTTTAGCCAGATGATGTTGTTGTTGGAGAAAAGGTTGAAAAAGGTTCTAGAGCTCATTTGTAACATCTGCAGGTGGTGGAGAAGGTGTTTGAGGTGGAACAGCAGTGGATGGTACCTTTTGAATTGTTAACAACTGTTGCAGCATTTCTTTAATTTCTACAACAGATGCGTCCAGTTTTTCAACACGTTTCGTCAATTCCTGGTACTTTAAACCATCACCCAATTTAATGGGATCATCTGATTTCCCACTAGCAGTGGTTGTATCAGATGTTGAGGTAGGGAGTTTACTCCAAACATTAACAACTGATGCCCCTTGTTCTTGGTACTGGGGTATTCTTCCTTCAACACTTGATAATCTTTTAATGTTACCAGTGGTTAATATAAACTCACTAGCAGATAACAGAGGTGTTATAGAAGGAATTGCCTCCAAGAAAGTCTTATTAATGTAACCACTGTTCAAGTGTAAACCTGTAGGTTCAACACTTGTAGTGGCTGCTTCACTTGGAATACCACCAAAAGTTACTTGTAACTCAAAGGGTGTAACCTTCTCAGGTTGTGTTGGTGGGTTAGCAAAGATTGATACATCAGGCCCAGTCTTTTGTTGAGGTATATTCTCATGGATAGGTGATTGAGAAGGACTGGTTTGTGCCAGGTTCAGATCAATTACATCCAACAGTAGTTTGGTATTTGGTGGAATTGGGGATGTGAAGGTAGGTTTAGAAAGCGAAATTGCCCCTGGTATTGGGTTGTGGAGGATGGAAACGAGTGCTTCTAGAGCCTCATGATGTGGTGACCCTGTTTGTACAACCTGTTCTTTTTATGAAGAGACAGGAGGAGTTTCAGGTATGGGTTGAGATATTTCTACCAACTGCTGTGAGGAAGTAGCAGCAGTGGTTTGTTGTGACTTTTGTGCTGTCACAGGCAGTTGCTCTGGTATCTCATCCTCCAGAGTTGCCTTTTTGATAGGTTTGGGGGGTTTTTGATTTTTCTTTTTCGGTGGTTTTTTGGTGAGTTTAGGTGTGGGTTTCAAAGCAGTTGTTTGGCTACCTTGATCACCTTGAGCAGTGGGCTCAGCAGCAGATACCTGAGGAGCAGTGTTTGCTGCTAAATTCTGCTCAGGCACCTCTGCTTGTGTTTTGCAAGGTGTTGACATTCTTGTAAATGTTTCAGAAGTTAAGCTTTTTATTTGAAAAGAGTCACCTTGATTTATTACCGCAATATCATTCTTACTGAATTCTTTCTCAGAATAATAGCTTAAAAACCTTGGAAACAGTAAGAATGATTTTGTTTCAACATTTTTAACCAAATCATTGAAGATTACCTTGGAATAGTTGAAATTTTCTCCTTGTAAAATAGCATATCCCAAGTTTTGAATCTTCAGTGGTATTTCATTAAAAGAGGTGGTTTTATTTGAAACACACACGAGGAGGGTATGGAATAAAAATCTTGTTACAGGAGGGAAAAAACCTTCTTCTAAGGTATCCCTCTTCATCATTGTGTCTGCATACCCTCGCTCAATGAAGTCAATTTTTAACTCGTTTTTAGGGAAAGAATCTGTACCTTCCTGATCAGCGAGCTGAAAGACCTCAGATATGGATTGCGGTGTTATTTGGACTGCTTTCTTCTGCAGAGTAGAGTTAATGGCTATGACATCTTCTCCCTTTTTTTCAAGGGTACAATTTTTCCAAAACTCTCTCTGAGTTTGCAGGTAAATGGGTGCATCAACGGTTAACAAAGTTTTGTACTTTGATGCGCTGATAATATCGAGGATGGAGTCAAATGTATCGATGTGGCCGGGTTTTGTGAGAAGACCCAGTAGATTATGAGACGGTTTGTGTGGGATTTCAGTGGAGGTAGCCTTTTGAGAGGCCCCTTTGGAAGATTTTACGGATGATTTCGATTTTGTCATTTTGAAGATGAGAATGTGGAGAAATTTGATGGAATGGATTGGAAACTGCTTTGAGAAGAGAATTTTTAAGAATTCAATTCGACAGTGAAAGCCTGTTTGGGTTTTGAAAGGGGGTTTTATGGAGGAAAAGTGAATGCTGACGTGGCAGCGGTTACAAAAGGTCTGACCACTAAGTACTGTCCGCATGCCATCCCCTGGTGAAGTGAAGGACAGTACTTTTGAACAGTACAGTTTGTGAAAACAACTGGTGAAGACAGTAGTTGTAATGGTAATGGAGGACAGTGGAAGCTTTTCACTATCAGTAGATAGCTCAGCAGTGGATACAACACTGATTTTGACCATCAGTGGTTATCAAGGAAAATGAGAGCAGGGGATGACTTTTAGCAGTGGACAGACTTTTGAAGTAGCACAGACTTTTGAACCCATCAGTGGTTATGGCAGACTTTTAGGATTTTAATGAAAAATTCATTTTTAGCTACTTTTAAGGATGGATTTTTTATTTTCTGAAAACATTTTAATGCTTTTATTCATAGAAAAACAGGATTTTGCCTATTATTCCATGTTGAGCATGCCAATCCTAGAGATCAAGCTTTCAAAGGTGGATGTGTCTAATGCTTTGGTTAGCACATCTGCCAGCTGATCCTAGTTGGAACATGATGCAGAGAAATCAAACCTTTTTCATAGCAATCCCCACAAAGTGATGTCTGATGTCGATGTGTTTGGTGGTTGAATGGGAAACTTGATTTTTGATGATATTTTCTGCTGCCTGGCTGTCCAACATAAGTGGTGTCTTCAAGGCAGTGATACCAAAATCCAGTAACTGATTTTGAAGCCAGAGCAGTTGGGCTGTACAGCTTGCAGCAGCTATGTATTCTGCCTCAGCAGTGGATGTGGAAACAGCTGCTTGCTTTTTGCTTTGCCAAGACACTAAGCAATTGCCTAGGAATTGGCACCCTCCTGAAGTGGACTTCCTTGTTTTATCACATCCAGCAAAGTTACTATCTGAGAAACCTGAAAGCTCAATTTTACCATCAGCTGGATACCAGATACCAAGTGTGGGAGCACCTTTGAGGTATCTGAATATCCTTTTTACAGCAATAAGGTTTGACTTTCTAGGGGCTGATTGGGATCTTGCACAGACACATGTTGCAAACATGATGTCTGGTCTAGATGCAGTTAGGTACAATAAAGACCCAATCATGCTTCTATATAAGGTCTGATCAACCAAATCATCCTTTTCTTCAGACATGACCAATTTATTGGTTGCAATGGGTGTACTACATGGCTTACAATCATCCATATCAAATTTCTTTAAAAGTTCTTTGGCATGTTTGCCTTGTTGGATGAAAGTACAATTTTGCAGTTGCCTTACTTGAAGACCAAGAAAGCACTGGAGTTCACCCATTGCACTCGTTTCAAACTCAGCTGTCATGAGTTGTCTGAACTCCTCACACATTTTATTACATGTGCTTCCAAAAATGATGTCATCCACATAAATCTGGACAATCATCAAATCCTTTCCTCTCCATTTTAAAAACAGTGTTTTATCAATCCTACCTCTGGTGAAACCAATGGAAAGTAAAAAGGTGGACAGAGTTTCATATCAGGCTCTTGGTGCTTGTTTCAGGCCATACAAAGCTTTATTGAGCTTGTAGACATGATCTGGATTAAATGGATCCTCAAAACCTGGAGGTTGACAAACATAAACCTCATCTTGAATCTTACCATAGAGGAATGCACATTTGATATCCATTTGATACACCTTGATGTTGTGGTTGATAGCAAAGGCCAGAAAGAGTCTGATAGCTTCAAGTCTTGCTACAGGGGCAAATGTTTCATCATAATCAATGCCCTCTTCTTGTCTGAAACCTTGAACCACAAGCCTGGCTTTATTCTTGACAACAATACCCCTTTCATCAGTTTTATTTTTGAAGACCCATTTTGTGCCAATAGGACTCACACCCTCTGGCAATGGAACAAGCCCCCATACTTGTTGTCTTCTAAACTGTTGGAGCTCCTCTTGCATAGCTTCTACCCAGCTGTTGTCTTTCAGTGCCTCTTGGTACTTGACTGGCTGATGGAGTGATAGAAAACCTGCAAAAAGACAAATGTTTTGGGACTGCTTTCTTGTGAGCAACCCTTCATTGATGTTGCCAATGATTTGATCTGGTGGATGATATTTCAAGAAGAGTAGCTCTCCTTGGTATGGAATAATGGCATTGAGTGGTGAAGGCTGCAGATGTGTATCATCTGAGCTAACCACTGCTAGAGACTTTGATGACCCAGCAGTGGCTTCAAAAGGTGGTGGAATTGGGGGTAAAGGTGTGAACACCTACTGTCACGGCCCTTGGCCCCGGTTTAACCCGATCAAGAGCCGCGAGGCAGGAAATCCCGTGGTATCTATTTAAATGACAGCGGAAGCTTTCTTAAACAGGATCTTTTTAATATTAAAACTGCTCGTTTTATATAATATAGGGATAAATCCCATAATTTACAATAAGGTGATTTCACAGGGAAATATTTATTTCTCAAAACATGTTTCTTTATTTATTTACATTGAGCCACTTTTCTAAGCTTGTAGTGCTCCACGGCATTTTTCTTTGCTCACAACAGATCACCTGAAACATGTTTGAAAAAGGTTTTGTCAGCAGGGAAATACTGAGTGAATCATTCAGTTTTACTAAAATGACACGTTGTTATAATTTACAGTATTAAGAGCGATTACAATGCACACAACTGGGTTAGTAACTAATATAGCAGTTACATCAATTCACGAGATTAAACCCTCACAACGATTAACCAAGTGCAATACTTAAATATTCAGCGGATTCACAACGAATAACAGAGCATAGTCCGGATTCGAACAGTACTCAAATATTCAAGTTGAAATCACAACGAATAACAAAGTATCAGCTCAATTTGAGCAGCACTCAAACAATCGTTGGATAGTTATAATCGATCGGACGTTGAATCGTAATAGCGATCGAGTTATTACCCTGATAGCGGTAGCGATACGTAACCCGTGTGTGTTAATTGTACTGCTATTGCTCTAATTCGACGTACACAGTGAGTTTGGACGTCGTTCTAAAGACAAAATTCAAGTGCCAATGTCTGCTATTTATACTGATATTTGGACATGCTTACGGACCGTAAGCCATATCCCTTACGGTCCATAAGGGATGCAGTCTATTTATAGGGTAGCCATGGTCAGGACTAGCTATGCTAAGTCAACTGTTTTGCGAAATTCAGTTTAGACAACGAAATAATTAGATAATCGTTGACTAGGTTTTACCCCCCCCCCCTGAGTTTTAGGGGCCCTGATCCTGATTCTGATTGTTCTGGAAATTTTAAGGTTTACGCAGAATTACTTGGGTGTCTTAATTAAGGTTTTCTTATTGGATAATTATCACACTAAGCATTTACTTTTGGTGAGAGTTGTTACATCCTCCTCACCTTAAGAAAAATATCGTCCTCGAGATTTACTGGAATAAATGAGGATATTTGCGCTTCATTTCTGATTCCAACTCCCAAGTGTATTCCGGTCCTCTCTTTGAATTCCATTTGACCTTGACCAGCACTAGTCGTTTGTGCTTGAGAAACTTGACTTTTCTATCTTCGATCTGTAGTGGTTTTTCTACGAATTTCAGTTTTTCGTTTACCTCTACATCTTGAAGAGGTATTACCAGGGATTCGTCTGATAAACATTTCTTGAGATTGGATACATGAAATACATCATGTACTCTAGCTAGTTCTTCTGGTAGTTGTAAGCGATAAGCAACTGGTCCTATTCGTTGGATTACTGGAAATGGTCCTACATACCTTGGACTCAGTTTCCCTTTCTTACCAAATCGTACTACTCCTTTCCAAGGAGAAACGTTCAATAGTACTTTGTCTCCGACTTGAAATTCTAATGGTTTGCGACGATTGTCTGCATAGCTCTTCTGACGATCTCGAGTCGTTTTCAGTCTTTCCTTGATCTGAGTTATCTTGTCGGTAGTTTCTTGTACGATTTCTGGACCTGATAATTGATTTTCTCCTATCTTTGCCCAACAAACTGGGGTTCTGCACTTACGTCCATACAGTGCTTCGAATGGAGCAGTTTTAATACTTGAATGATAACTATTGTTATAGGAGAATTCAATTAAAGGTAGGTGGCTGTTTTGGTCAAAAATCACACAAGGATAATGTAACCAAACTTTATGTAAATGGGGTATGATGCTTGGTTAGCTATGAAAGTAAAGGATCACTTCTGTGATAAAGATGCAAAGACACAATGATTTATACGAGGAAAAAGCCCTTGATCAATGTATGATCTCCGGCATAAAAAACCTCGGGTGATGGCAACTACCGATCACCAATTTCAATATAATAAAAATGTAGTTACAACTTCGGATGATAATGAGCTGAGTACAAGGATCACTGAGTGTCTAAGTGTTCGAGAGTTGTGTCGTATGTCGTGTGTATTCTTCCGAATGAGGAAGATGGGTATTTATACATGTGTAGGTAATTTATTTTAGGTAGATAGACCACTAATCAGCTCATTACCCCTTTAGAAATAAAGATAATCTAGCCTAAATTGCTGCCCTTAGATCAAGCCATGTTTCCATATCCGGCACAACGTTCATCTTCAATTCAGCTCTTGCCATATTTGTAAAAGCGCGTCCCTGGATCATGATATGTAGGGCATATCCTGCTAGATATTCCTGCAAAATAATATTGTAGTAATCGAAAATGACCGTTAGTATAAGGATCACCTCAATGTCCCGTGATCCTGATCCTGAGGTCCGGCTGAGGATCACTGCCTGCCAAAGAAATAAGGATCACTGGTTAGGATCACGTATAAGGATCATTCATAGTAAAAATCCAGCCCTAACAATTGCCCCCAAAATATAAGGAGTTAAATGTAAATGGATGAGTTATATTTTGTTTTGAGCTTATCTCTAACGGACGGTTCCGATTTACTAGCCGTTGCACATGGACTAGCCGTTATGATATTTACGTCACTGATGTGACAATCCCTGCGAATCATCATTATAAATAGGAGATAGGGTTAGGATCACTTTGTATTTAAATTCGAAGTATCTCCCTTTATAATCGTCACCGAAGGCTTTGATCAGGTATCATTTTCTTCTTTCTCTTCCTTGTTCTTTCTTGCTTTTACCCTGTTTTCGTCTCGAATATGCTTCTTCGGAATTCACCGCACAAAGGCTCTAAGAAGGATAGTCCCTTGAAAAGCCAGGGGATTATCAAAGATTCTCCTATGGAGAGATGCTGTTTTACCGATATCCAAATAGACAAGCTTCGCCATTGCTTCCCGGCGAATGTTGTTTTTAAGTCTTTTGATCCTACTGCTTTGAGTGATTTTGTTTCGGACACTTGGGTGGCCTTTCCTGCTACTCCTTTCCTCATCGGGTATTCATATCCTTTTCCGACATTTACCCAATCTTTCTTTTCTCTTACCGGCATCTCATTTATCCAAGCTATGCCGATGATCTGGAGGGTTCTATATACCTTTGAGAGGATCATCGAGCAAGAAGGGATTGATTTGGGAATGTCAGAGTTAGCTGAGCTCTATGATCTCACCACCTTCGGTTCTCACCGGTACTTGTTGAAACGGAAATCTGGGGAGGATCACCCTATCTTCAAAGTTACCAAGAACGATAAAAACTGGAAACGTCGGTTTTTCTTTGTTAAGAGGGATTCCATCCCGGATGGGAAGGATCTGCCCGAGGAATGGGCCACTCATGGTAGGGTCGAGGATCCTTGAAGGATCACTATCAGTCCTGTCTCGTATGATGAGGATCACTGATGCCTTTTCTTTATTGTTTTTCTATGCAGCTATCTCCGTTGCTCATCTGAAGTTAACCCCTGCTGCGAAGGAGAGAGTGTTAGCTTTTAAAAAGCTTGATCCTGAAGTTAGGAGCTTCCAAGTTATTATCCAAGATTCTCAAGAGATATCCTCTGCATCTGCCACGATGTCAAGTAAGTATCCTCATAGAAAGTTAGTTTTATGTAAAAATATTTAATTTTAGAAGGGAACTTATCTTGTTTTTTGAATTGTGTAGGTGCTGGAAAATCTGCCAGGTCCGTTAAATCTGCCTCCAAGTTTGGGATTAGTGACCTTGCCAATGTCACCTCCTCAAAGAAGAAAGCTTCTGCTGCCAGCCCTTCAGTCTCAGCTCCTAAAGCGTCCATTCGGGGTAAGGGAAAAAAGAGGAAAGCCTCTGATGAACTCCAAGGATTCCCTCTCCTTCGTCAGCAATTTCTTGACTATGTAAACGAGGTGAGGATCACTGCCCCTGTAGGTTATCCGCCTATCATATTTTATGTATCCTGCTTTTCTTGAGGATCACCTGAGTCTGAGCTTGTCTTTATTCTCTTGTTTGCAGAAACTTGCTGAGATTGAAACTTATCTTGGCAATGTTGAGGACCAGGAGAGCCAGATTGCTGATCTTCAACAAATGGGCGTGCTTAAGGATCTCAAGATAGGAGATCTTGAGAAGGAGCTCCGGGTCATGAAGGCTGAGGCTGCTCAGAGGTTGATTGATATGGATAACGAGAAGCAGGAGATCACCCAAGATGCTAAGGTCTCCGCGGCAATTGCTATGTATAAGATTCAACTTCAGATGGCCGAGGAAGCTCAGGATCCTACCTTTGACAAAGGTTCGTGGGATGTTGAAGGTTGGAAGGCAAGGCTGGCAGACCTGGAGGACGAGGATGAGGCTGAGGAGATCCCCATGCTGGAAGGTGGTGATGCTGGCAAGGATCAGGGTGAAGCGAGTGGAGCTGGTGGTGATGGTGCAGCGAAGGTTTGAGCTGCAAGATTGGGCGATGATGGAAACTTCTAGACATAGCCGGAGCCCAATTTTTTTTTGTTTAGTGGTTGTGATGTTTTAAAACAATGATGGTCTGTATTTGAACAATAGTTTAGGGTTGAGGATCCTGGATCCTTTGAACAATAGGTAGGATTACAAAAGGTGGAGGGATCCTCTGTTTGGGGGATGAAGCCTTTGTGATCCTGCCGCTTTTACTTTCCTGCAAAAATGCTAAGACCGCATAGACAATGGACACCCTTTGCCAACCCATGTGGACGGGCCACGTTTTGCTGGTAGAAATGTGGGTTGGCAATTTTGACAACTTTTTTGAAAGGATTAATGATCCTTTGGTTTAATAATATAACTTTAATCTTTCTGGCTTATCTTGTGTTGTTATCCTTCAATAATCCTCTTATTTCTCAGTTGCTCTATTTGTTAAAATAATAAGAGTTGAAAAAGTGTTTAATAAACTTAGGATATGATCCTAGATCAAATATCCTCACATTCAAAGAATTTTTAGTTCAAGGATTATAGGTTCGGTTGTCAAAGTGTAAGGGTTGGTTAGGATAAAGAGTATAATCAAAAATAGTCAAGGATCATACCTGAGGACCCACGTTAGGATCCTAACCTTCAATCAAGACAAACATAGATAAGACTTTGATAATTAATGAGGATCTAGGATCCTTATGTGTTTAGATTTCCAAAACCTGAAAAGTGAGATATATCTTGGGACTAAGCCAATGTAAAAGATAAATTAGTAACTGGGGACATGCCCAAAGTATAACTGAGAATGATCCCAGAGGATCACTGGGGACAAGCCCATAGGATAACTGGGGATGATCCCAGAGGATCACTGGGGACAAGCCCATAGGATAACTGGGGATGATCCCGGAGGATCACTGGGGACAAGCCCATAGGATAACTGGGGACAAGCCCAAAGGATCGTATGTAAACTGGAGTATGGCCCTTTCTGGCAACTATCCAAACTTTAGTGACATGAAAATGTCAAAACCTTAGCTAACGTGAAAACGTTAGAAACCTTAGGAACGGATGTATGGTGCGTCCACCATTATACGTAGGATCCCAAGTATAGCCAGTACGATGAGGTCGCCAGCCCCGAAAATGGGTACTGATCCCAAAGACGTGAACTATATCAGGATCATCGTGCGCTGCTGGCGGAAACTGGGGATAATCCCAAGGATAACTGGGGTTGTACCCAAGGATCTGTGGTGCTTTTGGTGATCTTTGACAATTTGCTGAAGATACCTGAACTATCATAACTCAAATGGTTTGTGAGTAGAGGATGAAGGATACATGATCCTTATCCTTAAAAAATAAGAAAATGCAATAGTTTTAGGATAAGCATATTACCTGAGTAAGGATCACCGATATCTCCAGGATCCTTCAAGGATACTTCACTGTAAGGATCACATGCAGGAAGGATTATGTTCACATGAAATATTTCTTTAAGTGAACAGCATTCCAGGCTCTTGGTAACAAGTTTCCTTCCATGGTTAGCAACCTGTATGCCCCCTTTCCTGCTTCAGCTTCAATCAAGTAGGGACCTTCCCATTTTGGTGCTAGCTTCCCGTCAGCAGGATTAATAGTATTTTGAAATGCTTTTCTTAATACCATATCTCCGACTTGGAACTTCCTTATCCTGACATTTTTGTTGTAGGCACCAGCCATTCTTTGTTGGTAGCTTGCCATCCTTATTCTGGCTAGATCCCTGATTTCCTCAATAGTATCCAAATCCTGAGCTAGAGTTGCAGCATTTTCTTCAGGATCACGAGCACTTGTTCTAGCAGTTGGGATCACCATTTCTGTTGGGATCACTGCTTCTGCCCCAAATACTAAAGAGAAAGGTGTTTGACCAGTGGCGTTTTTGGGAGTTGTCCTATCAGCCCATAGCACATAAGGCAATTCTTCTGCCCATTTCCCTTTCTTGGATCCTAGCTTTTTCTTCAGATTGTTGATGATGATCTTATTGGATGATTCTGCTTGACCATTGGCCTGTGGATGAACTGGTGTTGATGTTATCATCTTGATTCCCCAACTGTCACAAAAGTTAGTGGTTCTCCTTCCAATGAATTGAGAACCATTATCACATACAATTTCAGAGGGAATGCCAAATCTGGTTATAATGTTTCTTTTGATAAAGGATATAACTTCCTTCTCTCTGACTTGAGCAAAGGCTTCAGCTTCTATCCACTTGGAGAAATAGTCAGTCATGGCGAGCATAAATACTTTTCCACCAGGTGCTTTAGGAAGCTTGCCAACTATATCCATTCCCCATCTCATGAATGGCCAAGAGGATGGTATTGGGTGTAAGAATTCAGCTGGTTGATGGAGGATATTGCTATGTCTTTGGCAAGGATCACATTTCTTAGCATACTCCGTAGCATCCCTTTTCATGGTTGGCCAGTAGTATCCTGTTCTAAGGATCCTTGAGAACAAAGCTCTGCCCCCAGTATGGTTTCCACAATCTCCTTCATGGAAATCCTTCAACACCTCTTCAATTTCAGGATCTTCGATACATCTCAAATATGGTCCTGCAAGAGATCGCTTATATAATACATTATTCAGAATTGTGAATTGAGATACCTTAATCCTGAAAGCTCTAGGATTTTCTCCCATCGGGATCTCCCCGTGTTGCAAATATCCCATGATCGGTGAGATCCATGATCCTGAATTAGGTTGGGCTTCTTCACTAGGGATCATTGCAGTATCCTCTTCTATTTCCATGGCCACCTGTTTTTCAATAGCAGGAGCCAGGATATGGATGATAGGGATACTTATATCTTCTGGAATCTTCAAGGATGATCCTAGGTTGGCCAATGCATCAGCTTCCGTGTTATCCTCCCTTGGTACCTGTGTTAAGCTAAAAGAAACAAAAGAGAGTGCCAATTCTTTGACTATCTCTAAATATTTGGTTAGTTTTTCACCTTTAACAGCATAGGATCCATTAAAGTGATTGGTGATCAATAATGAATCTACATATACTTCGAGATACTTTACCCCCATATCCTTAGCAATTTGTAAGCCAGCAATTAAGGCTTCATACTCAGCCTCATTGTTAGTTGCCTGGAACTCACAAGCTATGGAGTGGGGTATTATGTCCCCCTGTGGCGATTTTAGTAGGATCCCTAGCCCTGTGCCTTTGATATTTGAGGATCCGTCGGTGTGTAGTATCCAAGGATCCTTGGTCTCATCCAGCTGCTGGACCTCCAATTCTGCTTCCTTTTGTAGATCACTACTGAAATCAGCCACAAAGTCAGCTAGTGCTTGAGATTTAATGGCTGTTCTTGGTTCGTATCTTATATCGTGGGCACTAAGCTTCACTGCCCACTTAGCCATTCTCCCTGACATATCCGGTTTCCTGAGGACATTCTTAATTGGAAAATTAGTTTTAACAACAATAGTATGGATTTCAAAATAATGCCTTAACTTAGTGGATGCCATGATTAATGCAAGGATAAGTTTTTCGAGGTGTGAGTACCTGGATTCGGCATCAAGTAGACTTTTACTTACATAGTAGATAGGATATTGTGTACCTTCGTGATCCTTAACAAGGACAGCACTTACAGCGGTTGAGGATACCGCCAGATATAAGGATAACACATCTCCTTTTTCCGGTTTTGCTAATGCTGGTGCTGAGGACATATACTCTTTTAGGGCTTGTAAAGCATTTTCATGCTTCTCAGTCCATTCGAACTTCTTATTCTTCCTTAGGATATCGTAGAATTCTTTGCACTTTTCTGAGGATTTCGATATGAACCTGTTTAAAGCTGCTATCCTGCCTGTTAGTCTTTGAACATCCTTGGCATTGGCAGGAGATTTGATATTTATTAATGCTTTGATTTGTTCCGGGCTTGCTTCAATGCCCCTCTGGGTTACCATGTATCCTAAGAACTTTCCTGCCTTAACACCAAAATGGCATTTTGAAGGATTAAGTTTCATGTTGTAACTATCAAGGATATCGAATGCTTCTTCCAAGTCCCTTAGGTGATCCTCAGCTTTCTTTGACTTGACCACCATATCATCTATGTACACCTCCATAGTTTTTCCAATTTGATCTTTGAACATCATATTTACCAGCCTTTGATATGTTGCACCTGCATTTCTTAGTCCAAAAGGCATGGCAATATAACAATATAAACCGGTTGGGGTCATAAAGGCTGTATCCTCTTGGTCAGATGGTTCCATCTGGATTTGTTGGAATCCAGATGATGCATCCATAAAAGTTAACAGTTCATGCCCCGCTGTTGCATCCACCATGGAGTCAATGTGGGGTAATGGGAAAGGATCCTTGGGACATGCCTTATTCAAATCAGTGAAATCGACACATACCCTCCACTTTCCGTTTTTCTTTTGGACAACAACCACATTGGCTAACCATTTAGGATACTTTACCTCTCTGATCATACCTGCTCGAAGTAGTCTCTCTACTTCTTCTTGGATAATGGCGTTCCTTTCTGGTGCAAACTTCCTCCTTTTTTGATGGATTGGCTTGATAGACCTGTCAATGCCAAGTTTGTGAGTAATAATATCCTTAGATATACCTGTCATATCTTCATGTTTCCAAGCAAAGGTAGATTTTCTTCTTTTGAGGAAGGATATCATGTCTTCTTTCATTTTGCCAAGGATCCCTGATCCGATATAGATTTTTGATTCAGGATCACTAGGGTCCAAGAGGATTTCATCTACATCTTGCTCCCTTGCCTCCAAGACATTCCTCGGAGGATACTGTAATTGCTATTGCTCCCTTGGCTTCGAGGTTGGCTTCATGGATGAGGTATAGCAATCCTTAGCCTCTTGCTGATCGCTGTCGATCTTGATTATCCCCCATGGGCTAGGGATCTTTACACATTGATGGTAGGTAGATGGAACCGCTTTCATGTCATGTATCCAGGGCCTGCCAAGGATAACGTTGCAACAAGATAAACAGTCAATAACACAAAATTTCTGATAATTATGTAATCCTTCCACATAGATTGGGAGTTTGATGTCCCCCAGAGTTTTCTTCGTTTCTCCACTAAATCCTACAAGCACTGAGGATCTTGGTGTGATGTCTGATTCTGGGATACCCATTTTCTTCAAGACATCAAGCTGGATAATGTTCACTGAGCTCCCTCCGTCAATAAGGATCCTGCGGACAAAATGGTTAGAGATAAAGAGAGTGATAACTAAGCTATCATGGTGAGGATCCTGAACATTGACGCGATCATCCTCATCAAATGTTATCATCTTCCCTTCTGAGACACTCGAGGTTCTAATAGGCCTTTCTCCATTATCCATTTTTGATTCTTTTGCATGTCTTTTGGCCGCTGAGAAGGATGTGCCACAAATGTCTGATCCTCCGGATATGAAGTTAATCACTTGTGCGTTTGCCGGAGGTGCTGGAGCCTTTTCAGGGATCCTTTCAGGATCCTGGGTCCTTTGCTTTTTTCTCCCCAATAATTCTTTTAGATGCCCCTTGCTTAGCAGGTATCCAATTTCTTTTCTTAGGGCTATGCAATCTTCAGTTAGATGCCCGAAATCCTCATGGTATGCACACCATTTGGACTTGTCTTTAGTCCCGGATGGTTTATCATTCTTCCTGGGCCACCTAGCCTTTTCACCTAGATTCTGCATTGCAAGGATTAGTTCATGATTATCAACGGAAAAACAATATTCTGAGATTGGAGGATATTCTTCATCATCCTCTTCTTGGTCGACAACATGCACATTCTTGTTCTCATTTCTATGGTAGGATTTGAACTTGTTGTTTTTGAAGGAGGATCCTTGATTATCTTGTTTTGAGGATCCTGCTTGTCTCTCCTGGATCCTCTTGTCATCCTCTAGCCGGATAAACCTGAGTGCTCGAGTTCTTACTTCATCTAAATTCCTGCAAGGTGTCATAACAAGATCATCATAGAATAATGAATTCTTAAGAAGTCCCATTTTGAAGGCTTCAACAGCCGTAGCCATATCCAAGTTGGGAATATCCAAGGATTCTTTACTAAATTTAGTTATATAATCCCTTAATGATTCATTATTATTTTGAGTTATCCTGTACAAATCACTGGTTAATTTTTCAAATTTTCTACTACAAGAGAATTGGTTATTGAATAAATTAACTAAATTAGCAAATGAAGTAATAGAGTAAGGGGGAAGACTTAGCAGCCATTTGAGGGCTGATCCAGTAAGAGTAGATCCAAATCCTTTACATAGGCATGCTTCCTTCAATTTTTCCGGGATTGGATTGATCTCCATCCTTTCCCTGTATTGTGCTATATGCTCCTCTGGATCCGTTGTGCCGTCATACAACTTCATGGTAGGGATATGGAACCTTTTGGGTACCTCTGCATCACAGATTGGTGGTGCAAAGCGAGATACCTTGTGGCTCCCATCTGCAATCTCTGGGATAGGCTTGACTACCCCTGGAACACTTGAGATCATGTCCTTTAGTTTCTGTAGTTCCCTGGCCATAACATGATTGGTACCTGTATCCTGCATGAATCCAAGGTTAGTAGTAGGATAATTATTTAAAGTGTTACCTCCCATTGGGTTCTGGTTAGGGAATCCATATTGCTGGGATTCTGGAACAACGGAGGGACCAGTGGAAGCAATAGTCTGCATTGGAATGAAGTCCCCTTGATGGACATCTAGACTCCCTGTTTGCAAACTTTTTAGGGATCCTGGCATCTGTAAGGATCCTGGTATCTGGGATGATCCTGGAACGAAGGAGGATCCTTGAACCTGGGATGATCCTGGAACAAAGGAGGATCCTTGGCTCTGGAATGATCCTGGAATAAAGTAGGATCCTTGAAACTGCTGTGCCCCCGGATAGGCTCCCGGATTCATGAAGGATCCCATATACTGAGGATAGGATCCTGCTGGCTGAAAATACGAGCCCGATGTCTGAGTCATTGCTGCTGACTTGAGGTGTAATCCTCTCGTCTCCCCTGTGATCTGTACGTCTGGGATCCCTGATGGCTGAGAGGTGACCATTGGAGTCTCAAAACTCAAAGATTTTGGCATCAGTGGGGAATGATCCTCTGCCGCTTTCTTTTGTCTTTTGAGATCTCCAATCTCCCTGAGGATCCTGTCATTAGTTTCATCCTGCCGCTGCATACGATCCTTCATCTGCAAAATTAAAGCAAACACATCACTAGTACTGGGAATAGAAGAATTCATAGCAGAAGAAGATGGAGGTTTAGAGAAAGAAGGGGTTGGTCTCTTCTCAGCATTTCTCTGGGATCCTGCCGGTGGAGGAGGTAGAGTGGTTTGTGCTGAGGTGACTGCAGACATCGCCGTGGAGGTGTTCTTCAATGATGAAGCCATGTAACTCTTTGAAATGGTTTCGAACAAAAGATTTTCTTTATGAATGAAGCACCAATTGCCCCACGGTGGGCGCCAAACTGTTTTGGTCAAAAATCACACAAGGATAATGTAACCAAACTTTATGTAAATGGGGTATGATGCTTGGTTAGCTATGAAAGTAAAGGATCACTTCTGTGATAAAGATGCAAAGACACAATGATTTATACGAGGAAAAAGCCCTTGATCAATGTATGATCTCCGGCATAAAAAACCTCGGGTGATGGCAACTACCGATCACCAATTTCAATATAATAAAAATGTAGTTACAACTTCGGATGATAATGAGCTGAGTACAAGGATCACTGAGTGTCTAAGTGTTCGAGAGTTGTGTCGTATGTCGTGTGTATTCTTCCGAATGAGGAAGATGGGTATTTATACATGTGTAGGTAATTTATTTTAGGTAGATAGACCACTAATCAGCTCATTACCCCTTTAGAAATAAAGATAATCTAGCCTAAATTGCTGCCCTTAGATCAAGCCATGTTTCCATATCCGGCACAACGTTCATCTTCAATTCAGCTCTTGCCATATTTGTAAAAGCGCGTCCCTGGATCATGATATGTAGGGCATATCCTGCTAGATATTCCTGCAAAATAATATTGTAGTAATCGAAAATGACCGTTAGTATAAGGATCACCTCAATGTCCCGTGATCCTGATCCTGAGGTCCGGCTGAGGATCACTGCCTGCCAAAGAAATAAGGATCACTGGTTAGGATCACGTATAAGGATCATTCATAGTAAAAATCCAGCCCTAACAGTGGCTATCCCAATTTCCACCAAAATCTATTACACATGCTCGGAGCATGTCTTCCAAAGTTTGTATTGTCCTTTCACTTTGTCCGTCTGTTTGTGGATGATATGCAGTACTCAGATTTAGTCGGGTTCCCATTGCTTTCTGAAAACTAGTCCAGAAATGAGAAGTAAAACGATTATCCCTGTCCGATACAATGGAGAGTGGGACTCCATGTAAAGATACTACTTCATCTACGTACAACTTGGCTAACCTTTCCATGCTAAAGGTTTCTTTCATTGGTAGAAAATGAGCTGATTTGGTTAATCGATCCACTATTACCCAAATCGCATCATTACCTTTTCTGGTTCTGGGTAACTTAGTAACAAAATCCATTGTTATGAGTTCCCATTTCCATACAGGCATTTCTAGCTGTTGTAGTAATCCTGAAGGTTTCTGGTGTTCGGCCTTAACTTGTGAACAAGTAAGACATTTAGATACATATTCAGCTATATCCTTTTTCATTCCTATCCACCAGAAATTGTTTCTTAAATCTTGGTACATCTTATTGTTTCCTGGATGTACAGTATACCTAGATTTATGAGCTTCTTCCAAAATCTTACTTCTTAATTCTCCCTGTTTAGGTACCCAAATTCGTTTCTTGTGGAATTTTCAAATTCCATCACTTCCTTGTTCCAGTTCCTTTATATATCCTTTCATTTCTTCAGCATCATCCTTGATTGCTGTTTCTTGAACTTTCTTCAATTGTTCCATTAAATCTACTTGTAGATTTAATCTAAGAGCACGGACTCGCTTTTGCTTCTCCTGATACTTACGACTTAAGGCATCTGCGACTACATTTGCCTTTCCTTCATGATATTGAATATCACAGTCGTAATCGCTCAGTATTTCCATCCACCTTCTTTGCCTCATATTTAACTCTTTTTGCCCAAATATGTACCTTAAACTTGTATGATCTGTATAAATAGTAAACTTACTTCCATACAGATAATGTCTCCAAATTTTAAGGGAAAAAATTATGGCTCCTAATTCTAAGTCATGAGTCATATAATTCTCTTCATGCTTTTTCAATTGCCTAGAGGCATACGCAATTACCTTCTTGCGTTGCATTAATACACATCCGAATCCTAACTTTGAAGCATCACAATATACTTCAAAATCTTCTGTTCCTTCGGGTAAGGCTAAAATTGGAGCATTCGTCAATCGGTGCTTTAAAATTTTAAAAGCTTCTTCTTGTCTAGGTCCCCATTCAAACTTAACGGCTTTACAGGTCAGCTTAGTCAAAGGTACAGCTATCTTAGAGAAATCCTTAATAAATCGTCTGTAGTATCCAGCTAAGCCTAGAAAACTTCTAATTTCCATAGCTGTTTGCGGGACCTTCCATTTGGTGATTGCTTCTATTTTAGAAGGATCTACGTGAATTCCTTCGTGATTCACCATGTGACCTAAGAATTGCACTTCTTGCAGCCAAAATTCACACTTCGAGAATTTGGCATAGAGCTTTTCTTTTCTTAACAAAGTTAAGAGTACATGTAGGTGCTCACAATGTTCCTTCTGACTTTTGGAGTAAATAAGTATATCGTCGATGAAAACGATCATAAATTTATCCAAGTATGGTTTACAGATCCTATTCATCATGTCCATGAATGTTGCGGGTGCATTCGTTAATCCAAAGGGCATGACTGTAAACTCATAATGACCATACCTAGTTCTGAAAGCAGTTTTAGGTATGTCTTCTTCTTGTACTTTCAATTGATGATATCCGGATCGTAAGTCTATCTTAGAAAAATACCTAGCTCCTTGAAGCTGATCAAAAAGATCGTCAATCCTAGGTAATGGGTATCGATTCTTAATTGTAACTTTATTCAGCTCCCTATAATCAATACACATCCTCATCGATCCATCTTTCTTTTTCACAAACAACACTGGTGCTCCCCAAGGGGATGAACTAGGTTGTATAAACCCTTTGCTTAGTAATTCATCTAACTGCTTTTTCAGTTCTAGCATTTCGGTGGGTGCTAATCGATAAGGTGCTTTAGCTATTGGTGTAATACCCGGAATTAAATGAATTCTAAACTCTACTTCTCTATCGGGTGGTAACCCAGGTAATTCTTCTGGAAAGACATCTGGGTACTCTGAGACGATAGGGATGTCCTGTAGTTCCTTACTTTTAGTGTTAATGATTACAGAAATCATATACACCATTTCTTGTTTTCTTAAATAACTAACCAACTTCATTACTGAAATGAATTTCAGTGGCTTTCGAGGTTTATCTCTTGTAATTAAAATTACCTCTCCTGTGGGAGTACGGATTTCTACGGAATTCTTATCACAAAGGATTCGAGCATGGTTGGCTACTAACCAATCCATTCTTAATACCACATCGAATCCGGCTAATTTCATAGGTAACAGGTTTGTAGAGAACTTATGTCCTACAAGTTCTATTTTTCCTTCTTGCAAAACTTTATCTATGTTAATAGAATTTCCATCTGCCGTTTCGATTGTAAAAATCTGTCTAAGGGCGGTTAAGGGTAAGTTAAGAGCTTGGCAGAATGAAGTATTGATAAAACTTTGGTTTGCACCAGAGTCAAATAATACTTTTGCAAACACGTCGTGAAGTAGGAACGTACCGGCTATCACATCTGGGATGAGTTCAGCTTCTTGAGTGGTTAGCTGGAATGTTCGTGCATTCTTCTTGGTAACTCCGTCGGCCATCTTAGTTTTATTATCTGCTGGTTTTGCTAGCTTAGGGCATTTTATTTGAACATGTCCAGGTTCTCCACAGTTGTAGCAAATTATTGGTTTCCTTCTACATTCTTCTTCCCGGTGTCCTATAGCTTTGCAAAAGTTACAGGTCACATTACACCTTCCAAAGTGATTCTTTCTGCAATTTCTGCAAAAAGGAGGATTTGCAGCTTGCCTCGTTCCTCTCTTCTTGAATTTATTGCTATTATTACCCACACGAAATCCTTGGGTAATCTTTTGAGCCAATTCCTTCTTTCGATCTTCTTCTCTTGCACGTACCAGTTCATCAGTTAGGGTATTAGCTAATTCCACAGCATCATCAATAGTGCGAGGTCTTGCAGCTTTAACGATGTTACGGATTTCACTAATTAATCCCCAAATGTAACGGGAAATGAGTACCGGTTCTGGCGAAGCCAGGGTAGGTACCACTCTCGCATATTCGAAGAATGTCGAAGTATATCCCCGACAATCTACGCCTATCATACGATGACTCGGGAACTTGTTGGCCATTTATTCCTTTTCGTATTCGGGACAGAATTTTCTTTCTACAAGACTCTTAAATTCTTCCCAGTTCATTGCATAGGCCACCCTTCTTCCTTTTGCTTGCAATACAGTGTTCCACCACTCTAACGCCCCTTCTTTGAACAAATTCGACGCATACATAACTTGATCTTCTTCGGCACATTTACTTATTGGAACTACTGCTTCGGTTTTCTCTAACCAACACAGTACTGCAGTTGCTCCTTCGTTTCCTGCAAATTCAGCAGGTTTGCAAGCAAGAAATTCCTTGTAAGTGCAACCAGGCGTTGCAGCTTTCATTTTCTTAGGAGGTGGAGCCTGTCGTGGATTATTATTGTCATGATTGCCGCCTCCATTTACACTATGACTAAAATTGTCTTCCTGGGTACGTTTACTAGGAATGATTTGTTGCAGTTCAACAGGTTTCTGAGCAGCAGCCATGATTGCAGGAATAGCATTAGCTATCCCTTAAGTGATGATATTTTCAATATCTTGTCTAGTTATGTATTGGTTTTCCTGATTTTGCTCAGATTGATTCTCTTCATTAACTGGTTCATTACTAGCGTTTTCCATCTGATAATTAGTATAAGTGTAAATTATTAGTGTCAAATAATTGCTAGTTAGATATAACAAAGCAATTACACATAAACACATAAAACCTTACAACACATATCTATAACCAAAATTGTTGATGTCTCGACTTCTATTTTGTTTTATAGATTATATAGGCATCCACACACACTGTTTATCTTACAATGTTTTATTTCCCATTTTACAGAGTTATATTTTTTTTACTACTATTATTATACAAACATTTTTCCCAACCCCACTATTCTTTGGTCAACTGGCAGTTCAGTAGTGACGCTCCCTTTCGTCGTATTTCCAGGAGATTTGTTCCCCCATTTCCTGAATCCTGTTCCCTGTACCTATTAGCTCTTCACCGAACTGTCGAAGTTCAGCTAAGTTTTCGTTGCTCATAGGAGGATTGGGGATCGGTTCTGGATCAAACTGTGGGAGGAAGGTATAAGGACTATTGATCATGTTTTGATATTGCCAGTCGTTCATCCACCATTCTTCCATTTGGCCTAAAGGTCGAGTGTGGATTAGTGGATCTGGAATAGCTGGTTCCAGATTTACAGGAAGTTGGTTTTCGGCAGGGTAAGGATATAGATTATTGTGAATAGGGCTGATGACACCACAATTTGCCAGTAGACGGTCTATTTCGTCTTGAAATGTGATTTCTTCAGGTTGTCTAGAGCTTTCTCCAATTTCTATTCCCTTTTGCTTAATATCTTCCCTTATTTCTATTTCTGCTTGTTTGAAACTTTCTCCGGTTTCTATTTCTTTTCCTTTGTCTATGGGGTTTTCTATTTTGGGGAGTTTCCTAGTGGCTGGCTTTCTCCTGCGCACTTTCCTCCATCCTACATATCTTCTTCTCTTTTTAGGTTTTGCTTTTTCCAGCGGTGGAGCTTGGAATTTCAGAGGTTCCTCTATGTCAGCAATATAACCAGTAAAGTCGTGGGAGACTTCAATTGGTACTGGGTAGAGGTTGAGATTCTGAAATGCTTCCGATATCTCATTCATGTTGGATAGCATATATGCAAAATGCACAAAAATGCTAAGTTAAAACTTTGGAACAAAGTTTTACAAATAAACATTGCAGTTTGATTGCATACTAATTTGTACAAAAGACAACAGGAAAGAGAACACGCTATGATTTATTTATTTACTATATGGTAGTTTTCTTCTAGACCAGGCTTATTGATAGTTTAGAGGTTTGCATTTTCCGCTACGGTAGCTAGCATATACAGATTTGCCCATTTTTCATTTAATTGGTCTTCCCAAGTTGGATTATTGCTTAATTCCTGAATTTCTGGATTAAACCTCACTTTCTTGACTTGGGGTTTCTGGCTTTTCCTAATGATCGAATTTCTTTTCTCTGGGGTGAGAGGATTCTGATATTGTGCTTTTCGAACAAAAATCCTTCTTTCGGATCTACTGGGTATTTGGAGGAAGAGGTTCCTTTTTCTGTGGGTGCAGTATCTAACTTGTGGTAAATAGCAGAAAGCTTTTGCTTACCCATATTGTAACTCAACAATTAATCAATTAATAAAACATATATTCACAGAATGATAATTAGAATTAATCAATAGGCTAAAATCAATAGTAAGCTTAAATTAGTGGCTCTGATACCACCTTTTCCTGTCACGGCCCTTGGCCCCGGTTTAACCCGGTCCAGAGCCGCGAGGCAGGAAATCCCGTGGTATCTATTTAAATGACAGCGGAAGCTTTCTTAAACAGGATCTTTTAATATTAAAACTGCTCGTTTTATATAATATAGGGATAAATCCCATAATTTACAATAAGGTGATTTCACAGGGAAATCTTTATTTCTCAAAACATGTTTCTTTATTTATTTACATTGGGCCACTTTTCTAAGCTTGTAGTGCTCCACGGCACTTTTCTTTGCTCACAACAGATCACCTGAAACATGTTTGAAAAAGGTTTTGTCAGCAGGGAAATACTGAGTGAATCATTCAGTTTTACTAAAATGACACGTTGTTATAATTTACAAGATTAAGAGCGATTACAATGTTTCCATATCAACCAACTACCCACAGTATTTGTCACTCAACCGGATCTGTGACTATGGTCATATCACTGTTGGGTCCGTTCACCCACAAGTGACATAAATCACTATTTAGGTCCGACTACCTAATAGTGAATATCATGATTTAGGCTCGCTCACCTAAAATGATAAAACAATAGTAATGTGCACAATACCCTACATACTAGCGGTAAACTTGGTTATTACAAAGACTTAATCCCTGTAATTATAACTTTGGAAAATAATTTGGAGTATTGTAAAACAGTTGATAAAAAGAGAATGACTCACATTGCAGATTTAACGAGCAGAGTATAAGCCTACTGATTAGCCTTTGATTTGACCTAATTTAAATAACAATGCACACAACTGGGTTAGTAACTAATACAGCAGTTACGACAATTCACGAGATTAAACCCTCACAACGATTAACCAAGTACAATACTTAAATATTCAGCGGATTCACAAAGAATAACAGAGCATAGTCCGGATTCGAACAGTACTCAAATATTCAAGTTGAAATCACAACGAATAACAAAGTATCAGCTCAATTTGAGCAGCACTCAAACAATCGTTGGATAGTTATAATCGATCGGACGTTGAATCGAAATAGCGATCGAGTTATTACCCTGATTGCGGCAGCGATACGTAACCCGTGTGTGTTAATAGTACTGCTATTGCTCTAATTCGACGTACACAGTGAGTTTGGACGTCGTTCTAAAGACAGAATTCAAGTGCCAATGTCTGCTATTTATACTGATTTTTGGACATGCTTACGGACCGTAAGCCATATCCCTTACGGTCCGTAAGGGATGCAGTCTATTTATAGGGTAGCCAGGTTCAGGACTAGCTATGCTGAGTCAACTGTTTTGCGAAATTCAGTTTAGACAACGAAATAATTAGATAATCGTTGGCTAGGTTTTACCCCCCCCCCCTGAGTTATAGGGGCCCTGATCCTAATTCTGATTGTTCTGGAAATTTTAAGGTTTACGCAGAATTACTTGGGTGTCTTAATTAAGGTTTTCTTATTGGATAATTATCACACTAAGTATTTACTTTTGGTGAGAGTTGTTACACCTGCTGACTTTGATCCACTGTTTGAGGACTTATGTTAGCAGTGTTTGATGAGGTGGAAGCAGTGGTTAAAGGGCTACTTTGGTCAACAACTGTTGAGGTAGCAGTGGTTGATCATTGACAACTGTTTTGAACAACTAATGCTCTCCCTGTTGAAGCAGACTTTTGAGGAATGATGATCTCATATCCATAGTCTGGTGATGAATCTTCTGATGGACCTGCATTGTTGTCTTGACAGCAGTATTTTCAAAATTGAATTTTTCAAGATCAAACAATTCTGCAGGATTTGCAGGGATTTTCATTGATAAAAGTTCATTGAACTTTACATTCAAAGTCTCTTCCACTGCTTTGGTCCGTGTATTAAACACTTTGTAGGCCTTAGCAGTGGTTGAGTATCCTAGGTGATATCCCATATCAATTTTGGCTGCAAACTTTGAGATAGAATCTTTTAAGTTTAAAATGAAACATGGGCAACCAAAAACTTTGAAATATGAGATTAATGGCTTTATTTTATACAGAATTTCATAAGCAGTCTTTTTGTGCCTGGGGTTGATCGAAACTCTGTTTTGGACATAGCAAGCAGTGTTTACTGCCTCTGCCCAAAAAGTTAATGGCAAACCTGAATCTGCAAGCATGGTTCTGGCAGCCTCAATCAATGTTCTGTTCTTTCTTTCAACCACCCCATTTTGTTCTGGTGTTCTAGGGATGTTGTACTGCCTTACAATCCCTTTCTTCACACAGAAGGCATCCAACTCCTTATTTTTTAATTCTGTGCCATTGTCACTCCTGAAGACTTTTACTGGAAGGTCAAATTGCTTTTCAACCTGTATCACAAAGTCTTGCAAAATGCCTGCAGTCTCATCTTTTGAGTGTAAAAAGAAGGTCCATGTAAACCTAGAGAAGTCATCAATAATAACCAAGCAATATCTTTTCTTTTTGAGACTCGTGACTTGCATTGGGCCAAACAAATCCATGTGCAGCATCTGCAAAGACTGGGTTGTTTTGGACTCTTCAATGGACTTAAAAGAGCTCTTGTGCTGTTTTCCTTTTAAACAGGAAACACAGTGTTCAGGACATGAAAACATTTTTTGTGGTAAGCCTCTAACTAAGCCATTTTTTGAAATTTCATTGATTGTTTTGAGATTTGTGTGTCCCAGTCTTTTGTGCCATAGCTCTGTCTCTTTGTTAGAGGCAGCTGAGAACAGACAGGCATCAGCTCTGGGACACTCTCTTGTCATGTCAACAACATAAACATTGCCACTTCTTTGAGCAACAAGTTTTGTTGAGCCTTTCTTGATTATTGCTTCAATCTTACTAACCATTTCTGGTCCAATAATCCTACAACAATCCTTTGTGAAGAATGATCCAAACCCTTTATCACTCATTTGAGATACACTCAGGAGGTTGAATTTCAGATTATCAATAAGATTGACATTTTCAAATTTTACATTTCCAGACTTTACTGTACCAGACCCCAGAACTTTTCCCTTACTATTATTACCAAAGGATATATCACCCCCTCCATTAATTTTGAAATCTTGAAGAAGGGCTTTACATCATGTCATGTGCCTGGAGCCTCCACTATCTACATACCAAAGACTATCTAAGCATGCAGAAGCTCCCTGCACATGAAGTAAAAGGATTAGTTCATAGAGGTCTCCAAAGCCAACAGGGCTTTGGATGGGGTCTCAACAGTGTCTGGGATGGAGGCAGATGCATGGACAGTGGTTAGCATAGGGGTTTGAACATTTTTGAGAATGTTTTTCTCTTACCACTGTTGGAGGTTTTGGCCCATCATCTGTTGATAACCAAAAGGATGTCTGTTCACTCTTGGTTTAGAGGGCTTTTTGTAAGCCTCATAAACATGTGGAATCCTTTGGTATGATGCTTTTTCCTTGCCTTTTCTGAATTGATTGGCAGGGGGTGCATCAGTCACCTGTACATCTCTTTGGACAGACTTTTGGTTCAGCTGTTTTGTGACAGCTGTTTGGACAGGGACAAACAGTGGTTGTTTCTTGGTGAACTTGACAGATGATGTTGATGGACTCAAGGATGTTTTTACAGTGTATTCATTCTTTTTTATGTCAAAGTTTTTGAGATACACACATTCTTGAGTTTTGTGATTATCTTTACCACAGATGGTGCAGCTTTCAGCAGGTAAAATGATGCTTGTTTTGTTGATATCATATGCTTTTAGATGAAAACAATCTTTTGTTAGATGATTCTTCTTTTCACAGAATTCACAAAACAAGTTTTTGATTTTTTCTCTTTTCTTCCTTTTCTCAGATTCCTTTGCAACAGAGTTTTGAACCTCTGTTAGGATATCTTTGATAGGAATGACCTTTGCTTTTGGAGCTTTGACACCATCAGTGGTTGTGAAATCCATTGGTTTGAAATTTTCAAGGATATCACACTCATCAGACCATGTGGGTTTAAATTGGTATTTCTCAATTTCTTCAAAAGTTGAAGATCCCACAGATCTTTCCAGAGTAATTTTGTTACCAAGTTTGTCAGTTATTTTAACTTCTTGGCCACTTTTGTTGGTTGGAATGATTTCAGAAGAAACAGCTTGTATTGCAGCAGTGTTTACAAGATCATCATATTTTCTATGTCCTATACCAAACTTGACATTGCTTTTAAGTTGTTTCTCAAGCATAACCTCATACCCTTTACAAGATTCTACCCATCTTTCACAAGTGATCTGTGTAGACTCTAACTCCTTTTAGCAAACTTGGTATGTTTCTACCATAGTTTGGAGTTGAGTTTTGGTTATGCTTTGTTCTTCTTTTAAGCTGCTGATTTCTTTATCCTTTTCAGCCAATTTGTTTCTAGGTTCTTTTAATGACTTTTCAAATTTGACCTCATCAGACAAGATTTTATCCCTAAGATTTTCATTCACCTCTTTAATGTTAGCAAATGCAATAATGCAATTGTATGAACACAGTTTTTCAAGAACTTGAGGTGATACCTTAGCAGCAGCCATCATGGCACAATCACATTGATGATCTTCTTCTTCATCAGCTCTCTCTTCTTCCGCACTAGCTTTCTTCAAATCTTCTTTCTCTTTGCCATCTTTGGACCAAGGATCGGTCAGTGGTTCAATCAGGGTTTCTGAATTTTCTTCCAGCAGTAGTTCACCAGCAACTGCAGTAACCACTGCTTCAGCAACTTCATCCACTATTTCATCACTTAGCTGTTCATCTTTAGTTTCAACCCCTTCTGGTATTGACTCTAATGCCATCAAACAAAATTCATCATCAAAAGCATCATTAGAAGCATAGAAAGCAAAATTTTCATCACCAAGTTCATCAGGCATGCTGCTCCAATCAACACAGCCTTGTGTGAAAAAGCTTTGCTGATCTGGTTGTGCCACTGTTGGAGCAGCTGGTTGAGGTGCAACAGGTTGCACTTGTGCCTGAGGGGCAGGGGTTTGAACATACTGAATTTGTGGAACAGTGGTTTGAACATAATGCACAGGCACAGGGGTTGCAGCATAATGAGCAGTGTTAACATGTGCTGCAGGGGCATATTGGGTATAATGCACAGTGTTTTGTTGTTGCGGTCTAGGGTTTGAGCCAGGGTGAGTAATTATGGGACCAGTGGTTTGAGTCCTACATTCCCTAGCAAAGTGACCCAGCCTATTACACTTGTAACACTTGATTTTCGACTTATCCAACCCCACCCTTAAATTCCCATGAAGCCCTGGGAATTTTCTCTCTGTTCTTTTGTAGAATTTGTTTTTTCTAACACTAAGCAAAGCCAATTGATGCAAGATATCCATCTCTTCTAAGTCAGTGGGATCAAAATGTTGCAAAGCTCAAAACACAGATTATCTGACATCTGGTTTTCAGTATTTGCAGTGAAAGCATAATTTGCAGAGTGAGAATCAGAGTTGTTAAAATTACCCCCAAAAGTTATGTCAATAAAGTGATCATAACTCTGATCCTTACTGCTGCTGCCAGATTCTTCCTGACCAAACAGAGCTGTGCTGCCAAATGAATAGTCATCAGCAACTTTACCAGACTCTTGCAACTTCCTTTTCTGGTTTAACTCCCTTTCATAGGTCAGGAGTCTACCATGGAGTTGGGTCAGGGTCAGATCTTTGAATTCAGCTGAATTTCTGGTGACAAAAGCAATTGTGTCCCATTTTTCTGGCAGTGATCTAAGGAACCTGCTATTTTGGGTTGCATTCGGAAATGTAACCTTAACAAGCCTTAGTTCACTAATGAGACAACTGAAACGTTCAAATTGTTGGGTTAGTGACTCCCCTTTGATATGACAAAATGTTTCATACTGCTGATTCAGAATTTCCCTGTTGTTTTCAATAACCTCTTCCGTTCCTCCGAATTGTTCCTTCAATGCATCCCACAATTCTTTGGCACTGTTACAATGTAACAGCCCAGCATAGATTTTGTTGGGTAGTGCAGAGGCTATGATGCTAAACGCTTTGGCATCAAGTTCGAACTTCTGAAAATCCAATTCAGTGTAATTTTCAGTTGGTTTAGGAACGAACTTTTTAGTGTCCTCTGCGCTTGGCACCATAGGAACATGAGGACCGAAAACGACAGACCTCCAACATCCAGCGTTTTGTTGAGCGAGGATGTGACTCATCCTTCGCTCCCAGATGTTGTACTCATTTCCTTTAAGCATAGGTGGTTTAAACAAAGATCCAATGTTATTTTTATCATCTTGTGATTACGACATCTTTCTGGTTGTTTTACAGGCACTGATTAATCAACTTTATCGGTGATTAAACCTTGCTCTGTTTTTCAACAAGCCGAACAAACGATCAGTATCAACAATTTTGAGCTGAACTATTTACGTCAAAATGATTGTTAAATCAAATTTGACTGTCCAAGCTCTGATACCAATTATTAGGATCTGAGTTTGGATTGATTGTGATTTGTGTTTGAAATTAGATGAACAAATGAAAGAGTAGTGCAGCGGAAATTATATGGAAGCAAACTTTTCACAATCAAACAGAAGAAATGCTTTCAATCATACATTTTCAACAATGAATCAAATGATTAAATTTATTTTTAAACTTTGATTACAATGCAAGTATAATATGCAAACTCCCCCTCAGCCCGAGCTCAGTGTTTGTTCGTGCAGAAAGAAGATGGTGAAAGAGCTAAACAGAACAGTACAGAGTACTGTTCTATTTATAGGCACTTGCAAACCACTGAGCATCAAGGCTGACGTCACCATGAAAGTGACATCTAACCTCCTAACAAACTCTAACCTCTGATCTATACAAACACTGCAATGCTAACTACTGATATTACATTTCATTACATAAACTAGTATAAACTGCTGCTGCATCCTTCCACTGCTGTAATCCCAGCAGTACTTGTCATGATCAGCAATGCTTGAAGCATGGCAGTAGATTGAGCAGCAAAGCTTTAGTTCTTCTATCAGACTTTGTCTTGATCAGTAGTTGTAGGTCAGCAGTTTGCATGATCAGCAGATAGGAGGTCAGCAGATGTTGAAACCACTTACAAGGGGAGAGACATGCAACCAAACATCTGCTTATTCTGAATCTACTGCTGTGATCCAGTTTTGGTTTTCATTATCTGTTCCTTTGGTAGGGTTCAATCCCAACATACCTTTTAACTATTGGGTTCTTGTCGTTGAAATATATCCCTGGATTCACCTGATGTGAATAAAGATTTGACTTGGTTCCTGTGATTACCTACCTCAGTATTATTCATATACATACACGCGTAATGTAACCCTAAGGAGTTAAGGTAGTACAAATTTCGAGGACGAAATTTTCTTAACAGGGGGAGAATATGACAACTGTCAAATTTGCATGCATCCGTACAATTAATTAGACTATAATTAATGATTAATGACTGTGTTGATTTAAAATTTATGACTTGAATTGCTTTCTGATTTCTGCATTATACTTACATGTGCATCACATATTGCAAATGACACGTCATTGACTACATGCAAACGTATTGACATAAATGATGCACAAAGCACAGTTAGCACAGTTGACAGACAAACCGGGAAAATGCTGACGGAGTTCAGTACATAGACAGACGTTGTTTTGAAACAGTATGAGCCAGAGACTAAGTACTACACTAGTATGGTGTGTAGGGAAGTAAGGACCATAGAACTGCTTCACTAGGTGATAGTTTAAGTGCCGGAAAGTGCCTAAAACTCACCCAAAGTGCTGAATTCAGCATATTTCAGCAAAAAACAGCATTTTAACAAGTTGGTAACATGCAAAAATATGACTAAATGGTCCTGAATGCTTTCCTAAGTGTCGGGAATTAAAAGTGTCACAAAAGGGTACGTAAAGAACACTAAACGGAATAGTTTGACACTTTAACGAACCGGTATCTAACCAAACAACCGGACACTACCCGAAACACTAAAATTTTACTAGAAACATTGTTTTAATGTTTCTGAGCTAGTTATGATCCCCGAACACCCTAACACACTATATAACGCATAATATGCTTAACCCCTAACTAATACCTTTAGAATCTAACTAACTAACTTAACTTACCATTCAACACCAACCAATACCCCCCCCCCTTCATGTAGACGGACACAAGGTGGCCCCACCCATAATCTTTCTTGATCTTAGATATTATGTGATCTTATGAGATTTGTTGGAAGATTATGTTTAGTACTTAAGAAACATATTATACAATGGATAAAGGGTTAACATGGATATAAGAGATCAAGACCCCCCATTATCTTTCACACACTTACACCCACCTTCTTCCTCCCTCCTCTCTTCTTCCTCACGGCCAAGACCACCACCATCAACACCACTCTTGTCAAGCTTCCATCTTCCATTCTAAGGTGTTCACAAGGTGTCTCTAGCATGATTAGGAAGCTTGGTGCCATTGGAAGTTGAAGGACCTTCACCGATTGCTTTTATCCACTTGATTTCTTCACTTGATCATTCCTAGCCTTGAGCTAGTAGTAAGATCTTCTACTCTTCATTTTACATATTAATTTAGTGGTTAAAAGATCATATGTGATGAAAACCATGAAGAACACTAAAGAACATAATCATGAAACTTTAACATAAGCTTAATAACATAAGAATACATGTTGATTAGTGTTGATTTGCTTCTTGATGATTGATGATTTGTGTTAGTGATCATATGAAACTTACTAGATTGTGATTTAACACATGATCTAGTAAGTTAAGGTGGTGATCTTGTGAAAGACCAAGATCATCATACTTTATATTTCTCATGAACTTGAAGAATGAAAATGATTTTATGAATAATGAAACATGTAACATGTTTACTAGACAAAAACTTGAATGATTTCAAAAATAGCTTTCCAAAGAAACCAAGTGAAATAACAAGATTTACATAGGTTTGATTCTTACTTAAACAAACACTATTTTTGGTGGTAAAACAAGTGTATAAACACTTGTGAAACAAGGAGATGTCAGAAAGGAATGTTTTTGTAAAACATGTTTACAAGTTGTAAACACCTAAATCTTTCAAGAGTGAAGTTTATAAAGAAGTAATACATTTTGGAGGGTAACTAAGTCTACTAAACACACTACCAAGTTACTACAAGTTTTTATGAAAGTTCAAGTTCATGATTATTATGTAAATTTGGTAAGTGAAGGTTGTTTAGGGTTGATTGTTGATTGTTTGTGATGGTTTTAAAAATGATATGCTTTGATAGTATGGACACCTCCATTTTTAGGGGAAACTATGGCAAAATTTTCTAAAAATATAAACACTTAGAAAAAAAAATATTTTCAAACAAATATTTACAAGTGTATTTTAACTATGATTTTCAATATAAACTTTGCCATAGATTTTGTTATAAAAATACAAGTATTGGAGGTTGGTTTTTATAGATAAAAATGGATAAATATGTATTTAGAATATATATTTACATTAAAGACATGAGGTGTCTGAATATTTGTATGCTTTGTGTAGTAGTTATATTATTTTAAGGGTTAAAATAATATAACTTAACAAAATACCAAGAAATTACAATCCAAAATGTTACCAAAAATCACAAGGAATAAATACACAAGTTACACACAAAATATTGAGAAACCGAACGAGAAATGTAACTTACCAAATATTCCGGAAAATATGTTTATAAGTATATTTTTGATAAATAATATTTTGGACACCGAAAGAATGAAAATGGGATTTTCACAATTATCACAAAGTTATATCATATTTTGACAAGAAGGAAATATATAATTTTTGGCAATTAAAAATATATATGTTTTCTTGGAATTATTAAGAAATATAATATTTTTGGGAAAATATATATTTTCTTGGATAAACTTGAAATATATTATTTTTGGGATAAAATAAGTTTATAAATGTTTTCTAAGTGAGACTTGAAAATATATTGTTTTGAAACTAAAAATATTTTTGCCAAAAGAAAAATTAGGAATAATTTTTCTAAGAAATACTTCTTGAAATATATATTTTAGAAATATATATATATATATATATATTGGATATTTGTTAAAGATAATCCACACCGGAACATGACACCAATGCATGGCAAAAATATACAAATACAAGAACTCGAATACACATGTATGAGATACCCCCCATCCTTGGGAAGGAAATACGAATACCAATACTTGAGAAGTATTATTGCAAAAATATTGTTTAACAATTATTCTGAAATTTAATAAATATAATTTAAGTTAAAATATTAATTATTTTAACAAATAATTATATGCTTGGAATAATAACGAAGACACTTTAAAACGTAACTCAAAGGCACTAACTAATACTAAGACAAGACAAGGCACGACCCGCTCGTCTAACGGGCCGTAGTACGCATGTAGGTAGTCGTGCGTTCTAGAGGAAGCTTTGAGTTACATCGGATACAAGGAACGCAAAACAGTGAGTTCATGTCCCCCTTTTCTCTTTATTGTTTTCAGTTTTATAACTTCGGGGGTGAAGTACATGTTTCAAACGATTACAAATGCTTACAGACAAATACAATTGGTATGGTTAGCTAAGGAAAGTACAGTAGATCATGTGGATGGGTAGGCGCACTCTTAAGGCCATTAATCCTCGTTGTAGGACCGAGGGACAGGAGTGATAGATCTATTTGGGTGTAGCGAGCCCCATCCATGAGTCCGCCGAGTGGGCCATGTGGTGACTATGTCTTACAGCCGGAGGCCCGGTACAAAGTCTGCTAGGTTTGAGTCTTCCTGCACCATGTCACGTATATTAATGTATTAGCTACACATTAATTGATCTGTTTCCTTGTTGCTTTCATACTGGGACTTATAAACTTACATACATACTTACAACGATTTCAAAGGTTTATATATACACACAAACAAACACATGAACTCACTCAACTTTTGTTGATGTTTTCAAACTACATGTATTTCAGGGATTTAGTAAGTGGATCTGGTGGGCGTTGGAAGTTTTTATGCTGTGTTAAGGATAAAAGATGTCATCCATGGTCTTTGAGTATGGTCAGTGTGTCTTATTCCTGGACGAGACATGCCTTCCAAACCTTGGTGTTATTCAATATCTTTTGATGAGTCCTTAATGAACTCATAAACAATTTGTAAGGTTTGTAAAACTTGAATTTGAAGTCTACGTTTTCAAAACAATGTTGTTATGTTTTAAACTTATTTAATGGATGACGAATCTATGGTTTTACCATATAGTTGTTATGATTGAATGCAATGGTATTAAGAAAGTCACACCATAATCACGCTTTCGCAAAAGTCAGGGTGTGACAGATCGACTCTCTTATCTTAATTGATATATAAAAGGTGCGATGATGAGCCTGTAGATGAAACGATCTATAATGGAAGAAGAAATAAGAGGTGGTCATTTGCAATTACTAATCCCCATCTTGGTATCTTTCAATTTTGCCAGGTGTGTTGTTTGATGAATGCTCGGTTTGTATATACTTCTGATTCGCTTGGTTTGTCTATAGTTTTGTGTTGATTAATCGATTTGATTCAGGTTTTGTGATTAGTTATTAATAATTAGGTCAAATTGTGTTGGTGCACTTACGTCTCTCGACTATGTCTTTCATCGAGTCTTAGAGTTGAACAGATCAGACATGATGCGGAAATCTAGAAATAGCTGATTGTAATAGGTTCACTTATACGGTCTTACCTAGGTCCGCTTTTATGTCATGTAATAGATCTGGTTCGCCTTTGTGTCATGATTAGGTTCGCTTTTAGGACATGTTGTAGGTCCGCTTATACGTACATGTACGTATAAGCGAACCCAAAGGTCTATATATAGGGGATGTATTAGCGAACCTGAATAGTGATTGTTCCGGTGAGCCACAAAGTGCTGCCGAAGTGCTGTCTGTACGTGTAATCGAACAGTTAATCAATAAAACAGCAAGATTAAAGTAAATTCAGCTTGAATAGCACCAAATCATTAGTTTCTGCCTCTTGATTTGGATAGGAACTTCTCTGATCGACTCAATTAGGGCCGAACGCGATCCTACAAGTGGTATCAGAGCTCAGGAGGAGGAGTTCTTGCCTTTTTAGCTCGATTTCATCTAGTTTTCTACACTTTCTTCACGTTTTCAAAATTTTTTACGGTAAAAACGGTTCAAAATTTCAAGGATTGTGCGCAATACGTTAAAAACAAACCCTGGAAAGTTTCATGCAAAAATACAGTCTAAAAGTGGGTTAAAATGATGTCCGATTGAGATCCGCTTTTATGGTCCGTGATTAGGAGATCCGCTCCAAGTTCTTGTCTGGTCCGCTTTTGTGACAAGTTTGGTCCGCTTTTGTGACAAGTTTGGTCCGCTTTTGTGACAAGTTCGGTCCGCTTTTGTGACAAGTTTGGTTCGCTTTTGTGACAGGACTGGTCCGCTTTTGTGGTACAATAAAGAGATCCGCTCGAGGGGTTTGTTTCAATTGGTTCGCTTCTAGTGACAAGACTGGTCCGCTTTTGTGGCCAATTCTGGTTCGCGTTTACGACATTCGACCATTTCGCTTTTGTGACAGTTTGCTTATTTGATCAGTTTGTACAAGTTTTGAGATTGTTGTGATATTTGGATATTTGAACAATAGATACTGAATTCTATAACGCTTTTGCAACCCCGACCTCGATTACTCAGAATGCTTTGATTGAAAACGAAACCGGAACGTCTCAGAAACCGCCGAAACTCATGGATATTGATGATTATAACGTGTGGTCTGAACGTTTTGGAAATTGGGTCGAAGCTTATCATCTAGATGCGTGGGAACACACTGAAGAGCCATATGTTAGACCAGTTACAAATGGTGTACAGCAAACAATTCGAGAAATGAGTTCAGATGACAAAAAGAAATACCGTGATGAGAAACTTATGGTGAGTCTGCTTCAGCAAGCAATAAAAGAAGACATTCTGATCTTGCTTCAACATGATGGAACTGCATATTCGATTTGGACAGAGTTGGAAGCAAAGTTTATTGGAAGTGATGATATGCTTAAGAATAAGAAATCTCTTATGAAGAAAGAATTCGATTTGTTTCGTGGTTTAAAATCTGAAAACACCAAGCATATTATTGATAGATATTGTAACTTGGTGAGAAATATGACAAAACTTGGTATTAAGAAAGATACTAATGAATTAATTGAAAAACTTGCAGATGCGCTTCCACACGAAACATGGGGAACATTTCTGATGATGCTGAGATCTAACAGAAAAGATTACAAAGCTATGACACTGGGAGATTTTATCAAGCATCTGGAAGCTCAGGAGATGGAGCAGAGGAAGATCGCTAGGATGAAAAACTATGATGGAGAACAGGATATCAGTTTGTACTACAAGAGTGGCTCTACTGATTCTACAAAGTATTCTCCAAAGATCGAAACTGCTTACAGTGTTAAAGATTCTCCTGAGAAGAAGGCATCTCAAGGATCAAACAGCACCAGATTTTCATCATACGATCCTAACATCTCTGTAACAAAGAATGGTAGAAAACTTCAGTGTAACATTGTGTTAAGCCTTGAAAATGATTAAGACTACACTGAAGAAATTGCAAAAAATCAAATGTCTTTGTTAGGGATGATTTTAGAGTCGTATAGTTGCTTTGTTGCAGGAAAGATCGGAAATCCAATGCTCACGAAAGAGGATTATGATCAAATCGATGCTGAGGAAATGGAATTGATGGATATCAAATGGTGTATGGCGAGTGTGATGAGACGTGCTGAAAAGTTTAAGCAAATTACAGGCCGTGATGATTTTCGTGATGCAAACATTTCAGCTTTGGGTTTTGATAAATCTAAAGTTACGTGTTTTCGTTGCAGGGAGAAGGGGCATTTCAAGAGGGAGTGTAAAAATCGTGAAGCTACCGGAGCCCAGAATCCTTTCGGAAACAACGACTATCACAAGAAGGCCATCTATCATCAAATCACACCACCAGCACAGCAACAGGCACAAACTGCTCATGGGAGAGATGTGGTTGATAAAAAGGCATGTGTTGTTAGTCAGGGAAAATATGATAATTTTACCTGGGAAAAGTATCTTTCGAACGATAGCAAAGTGTGTTGGGCTGAACAAGATGATGAGAAGTTGGCTGAAGGTTTTACCTGGATGATTTTTGTCCGGATCAAGATCTCATGGCCAAAGAGATGTCCAAAAACATTTCTCATGCTTTCTTTGCTAATGCTTGTGATTTGAAATGTGCAGAAAGAAGCAGGAAAGTCATGGAAGCTGCTGAAGCAAGACGTAGAAAGCTTGAGGAAGAAGAAGAAGAGGAAGAGAGATTGAAAGCCGAAGCAAAAGCTGAGAAGAAGAGAAGAGCTGAGTTCTTACAATCAAACAGAATTGTCAAAGAGGTTCCTGAATTTGAAGTGAAAATTGATGCAGAACAAGTTGAAGTTCCAGAAAAATGCATGAATTGTGATTCACTGATCAAACAAAACAATGAGTTGTTGCACAATATTCACAAGTTGAAAGAATCGTATGATACAATGAACAGAGAGATCAACAAATATACTGATTCGAGTGGTGAACAAGCAGTGGCGACGAACACATTGAAAGTAGCATATCTTAGACAGCTTGATGATGCGAACTTTCATATTAAGAAGTGTGCAGATCTAGAGTTGGAGTTAGCAATGCAAAAGATAGAAACTGAGAAAGTTAAAAAGTTATTAGATAGCTACTCATGTTCTTCTTTTCTTGTTGACAGGATTTATCCAGTTTTGAAAGATTTGAAGACGTTTAAGGAAGTGAAGACATCTGAAGAAGAGAAATCTCTGACAAAAGATGAAGAAAAGTTGAAGACTTCTGGTAAGAAATCAAGTGTGGTCTATAACAGATGTCCGCCCCCGGCCGAAAATGGATATTCACCTCGAAATCCAAATTCTGAAAGAGTCAATAAAGCAATCAATTTACAATGGGAGTCTGGGCCGTCGGATAATTTGCCAGAAAGTATTGATGTTACGTATACGTTATCAGACACTGATCGTGAGTCAAAGTTGATAAAAAGTGTGATCGATCAGGTGTTAGAAAAAGATGACAGTGAGGTGTCAAAACCGGAGTCCAAACCCGAGTCAAAGTCTGGGTCAAATGCGTCAAAGTGTAACACCCTAATTTTGTAATTGACTAAAGTCGCAGCGGAAACACGTACCATAAAATTTCTTTCCTTATAATTACCTTGACTTACTTAAAACTTCATTTTAATACAACCTTTTCACATGAAGTCATCAATTGACTCATTTACAATTAAATGCATGACATGGGTTTTCTAAATTTCAACACCAACGTTTCCGTACAATCTGTCTTGTGACTCGATCCTCGATCTCTAATCCTTGAAGATCCTCGTGACTCGTACAACCTGCACTCACCACATTCATTCATACATTAGCACACATTATATAAACAAGATTCATTCACAAACACTTCACTGTTCGTCATTTTTCAAACTTTAAGCATTACATCTGCGTATCCATTCCCTAGTGAGGCTTCAGTAATGTACCTGCATTACCTTTCATTCTCAAGGTACACCATTAAAACGTTAACACTCAACGTGTCTAAATCATGCTTATATACATACTTACATACAAACATACATTCACATCTACATACATACATATCTTTCCTCCAACTTTACATACATGCATACACTCATACATGTCTTTACACATACATACATACACAATTACATACATACATACATACATACATACCTTTCCTACATCTCTACATTCATGCATACACTCATACATATCTTTATACATACGTACGTTCACATCTACATACGTACATACCTTTCTTACATCTTTACATACATGCATACACTCATACATACCTTTATACATACATACATACACATCTATATACGTAAAGGAAATTCTTAACTTAGAATCCCACAATTAGGTACCATATTACTACATATTCTTTAGGATCCCACATTTGGGTACCATATTACTACATATTCTTTAGGATCCCACCTTTGGGTACCATATTACTACATATTCTTTAGGATCCCACCTTTGGGTACCATATTACTACATATTCTTTAGGATCCCACCTTTGGGTACCATATTACTACATATTCTTTAGGATCCCACCTTTGGGTACCATATTACTACTTATTCTTTATGATCCCACCTTTGGGTACCATATTACTACATATTCTTTAGGATCCCACCTTTGGGTACCATATTACTACATATTCTTTAGGATCCCACCTTTGGGTACCATATTACTACATATTCTTTAGGATCCCACCTTTGGGTACCATATTACTACATATTCTTTAGGATCCCACCTTTGGGTACCATATTACTACATATTCTTTAGGATCCCACCTTTGGGTACCATATTACTACATATTCTTTAGGATCCCACCTTTGGGTACCATATTACTACATATTCTTTAGGATCCCACCTTTGGGTACCATATTACTACATATTCTTTAGGATCCCACCTTTGGGTACCCCTACCCGTCGGCGACGCCCTCTAGTTTTTTGCAGTTTTCTGCAGGTTCGTTTCGTCGTCCGTACGCACTAAAACGCACGTAACTTTTGAACCGTTTACCCGTTTGACCTCCCGTTTCTTCCTACATGCTTGTAAATTCACATTCTATCATATGAACATAAAATCTTACCTCCGGATTACGGAAATCCTTAACTTACATACATTCGACTTAACTATTTTCTAACTATTTGACCCGTTAAGGGTATTCGCGCATTAATTGGTCTATGACTGACCAAACCATCATCCCCACTTCCATACCTGCCCAAAACATTACTCTAATCGAATAACTTGCTTCTAAACCACTTTTAAGTTCGTTTACCCCAAAATACCCATCATGGGCATTTTGGTCAACCTTAAACCCATCATTTACGACGAAAGACCTTAACACATATTTGACCTCAAACATCATATTTAATTCATTACAACACTTTATTACTTACTTGTACTACGAAGTGATTACGGAAATCACTTACCTCGTGCATCCATGTTCGTAACCGCTTCCTTGCCCCATTTCGACCCGTTAGCCTTTCATGCTTGGTCCATGCTAGTGTGGTTCCTATCCTTTCATGTCGTCATGCCATAATAATGTTAGTACTCATGCTTATTCATATTAATACACATTTTCCAGCTCTTATCTACATTGACTTTCACTAACACGCATACAACATAAATTGTCAACCACATTATTCAGTTAGACAACCTAACGTAATTCATAACATCATCCTTTACTAGCATGGTCATATATTATATATTTAGTACACATTCACTTCTTGATTGAAATTAAATGATTAATAAAAACACATGGGGAGCATCGCCCGTTCAAGCACAATGTACAAGCTTCTAATGCATAGTCTTGACCAACACATACATTCAACCCGAATTCTTGTATGAGTTCCATCTAAAGCACATTCCTCAAGTTAGTATACTACTAATTACATCATTATCATGTTTCATTCATATATGTCAAGCCATTTCATACAATCTCACATCCTAACTTCACCTAGACATTTCATCAAACACTTGGCGTGCGTACTACTAGCTATGCATAATGTACAACTAATTTATGCATGATCTTCCAAGTTCATACATAATTCATCAATTTCTTCATTCTAATCAACATGAATCATACATGCATAAACATCAAACATACTAGTATCACATTTCTTTCAATTCCCCTCATAAGAATCCATCTTACAAATCAAAATACATCAATTTTAAGCAAGAATTTAGACATAGATGATTTATCCATGTCATCATCTTCACCATAACAACGGGTTTCACATCTAAACTTCAAATTAACACAAACCTTACATAACCCATGTTCTATATGATGTTTCTAACCCTTATACATGATCAATTTCATATTATCTCACGGATTAGAGCATAACCCACTTCACCCATGATCACAAATCTTAGATTTAAGACATACCTTATGATCCCCTAGTGTTGGTGATCATTAATCCATGCTCGGTTATGGATTTGAGCTTCATCTTGCCTTCCGATTTGAGCATAAAGATGGAACTAGGGTTTGAGGCTCCATGGGAGTCTCCTGATCCTTCTTGAACGCACACGTATGTGTGTGTTTGTGTGTGTTTTTAGTTATTTATAACTTAACTTTCATTTGTTCCATTTTAGCCCCTCGGGTTTACTTTTAAAACATAATTGACACTACTAAAATCATTTAATACTTTTAACCATGCTCTTAACTAGGTTAAATAGCCTAGTTATTTATTTCCTGACGTGTCACATAATAACATACAACAAATATTAACATTCAGATTTTGGGGCGTTACAAGTCTACCCCCCTTAAACAAGGTTTCGTCCCCGAAACCTTTCTCACTCTCATTGAACACACATTATCTTTTCTTCCAGTCCATCCATAAGACCACTAACCCTTACTTTTCTGATCATTCTTTCCTATTTCATTTGCATTTTCATTTACTTGACCTGTTAATAACTGGTCAGTACACATACCCTTCTGTCCTTTAATATGATCCATTCTTAATGGATCTAATATCTCCATCTCACCTCTAAAAGTTTACATTCTCTACATACTCTATATAACACTTAACTTTTGTTTTGTTACCACCACCCAACTTACTATTTCATAGTCGCACCTACGTGCTTATCTCTAACGTTAATCTTACTCTACGTTTTCGACAGTTACGTATACCTTGCATACCTTTATATTATCTTTAAATCATTTCGTTCATTTTACATTACTATTACTTTCTCTTCATGCATTACTTAGTTCATGTATATAAATAGTTCATATCTCTCCAATCATGAGTTAAACATTTTACTAACCTCTTTTTCATTTCCCAAACCACGATCTGCAACCCAGATCGATCATCTTCTCCTTGAGTACTAACCGTATAGGCCAACTTTCATTCCTTCGTGTAATGAGCTTCCGCTCGTGCACGTCCTTTCACCAATACGATTGGTTTCATCACATCACTAATCCAACATTATCACCAACAACATCAGCGGTTAGCATATATCATTCTATCATTCATTACACTACGTGATTACCCATCTATAACTTTTCTACAATTTCCTACGTACATGCTATAACACATTCCATACTTCATTCCTTACATACAATTCTTTTACTCTAGTTACTTATTTCGTCACCCTTGCGGTTTGACCCTTCAAGTCCCACTAACATCTCTTACTTATCATAGATGCATCGAGGTACACGTTCGTGCTTCTTTCCATTCATACTTACTTGAAAAGACATTCATTACATTATTCTGGTACTCGTGACCAAGCTTACCCTTCTTATTCATACTTAACTTATTGTCCGGGTGGTAGCTCGCCTTACATTATGACTCCCACGAGTCGATTACCAACACATCTAACTCATCCCGGTTCAAAACTTCTTTCTTTCATTTTAAAATTAAAAATTTGGGTTTGCGTGCCAATCCTAATCATTCTTTCATCCAGTTACTTTACACTTACTCACATGATTCGTTTGACACAACCACGGTCAGACTATTGACACATCGCGATGTGGGCTATTTTCATCATTTCTATATTTTAACTCGTCCTTCGGACGCAATCATAGCATCCATACCTTTCATTATTTCTATGTTTTGAATCCGTCTAGCGGTTTCGAACATTCTCTTCATGCATTTCATACCTTGAATCCGTCTCACGGATTCAAACATATCATTCATGCCTTTCATCCTTGAATCCGTCTCACGGATTCAAACATTGCATTCATAACTTTCATTCCCTGAATCCATCTCCCGGATTCAGACATATTATTCATATCTTTCTTTCCTTGAATCCGTCTCATGGATTCAAATCATTTCATTCATACATTGCATTCCTTGAATCCATCTCGTGGATTCAAACATTTCATTCATACATATCATTCATATCTTGTTGATCCGTACCTTCTTACGGATTCAACATTCTTCATTTTTTTTTATCACTCATACTTTTCATTCCTACATAGTACTCTCAACTTCCCGAGAGTCTTAATTCCCATTTCCCCCCACACGCCCGCCTGCTACTCAACTCTACCGGACATACCTGTAACAATTATCATAATCTCACGAACGTCATACGTTTCTCGTGTACTGGCCAGGTACACAATCCACATAGTAGTTTCGTGCCTTCATGTAATTGTCACCTTATGTCCGTAGACTTAGGTTTCGGCGCGTGTATCACTTTCAGTACCTCATTACATACAATCCTTGTCTTTCATTTAAAACTTTTCCTTCCTTTAATGGACTTTACCATTGCTTACATCCTTACATTAAATTCACATACCTGGGCTCATTTGCCTACTTGTCTCATTACCTCTTTGCCTACCTTAGTATTCATTCTAGGCTGCATTCACGGATCATCCTCTTCCAACACTTATGCTTACCTTGCACATACAAAACCGTCAGTTTTGTTATACGTATACATAAATGCATACTTTCATCAACCCTTTACCTTTGGATCTTGATCGAGTCTTGGATTGTACGGATTTCTTATCTCAAGAGCACACAAGTTTGAGTTCAAGTACTTACCTTCTCGTACTTGATTCCCTCAAACCAGGGCTCTGATACCAACTTGTAACACCCTAATTTTGTAATTGACTAAAGTCGCAGCGGAAACACGTACCATAAAATTTCTTTCCTTATAATTACCTTGACTTACTTAAAACTTCATTTTAATACAACCTTTTCACATGAAGTCATCAATTGACTCATTTACAATTAAATGCATGACATGGGTTTTCTAAATTTCAACACCAACGTTTCCGTACAATCTGTCTTGTGACTCGATCCTCGATCTCTAATCCTTGAAGATCCTCGTGACTCGTACAACCTGCACTCACCACATTCATTCATACATTAGCACACATTATATAAACAAGATTCATTCACAAACACTTCACTGTTCGTCATTTTTCAAACTTTAAGCATTACATCTGCGTATCCATTCCCTGGTGAGGCTTCAGTAATGTACCTGCATTACCTTTCATTCTCAAGGTACACCATTAAAACGTTAACACTCAACGTGTCTAAATCATGCTTATATACATACTTACATACAAACATACATTCACATCTACATACATACATATCTTTCCTCCAACTTTACATACATGCATACACTCATACATGTCTTTACACATACATACATACACAATTACATACATACATACATACATACCTTTCCTACATCTCTACATTCATGCATACACTCATACATATCTTTATACATACGTACGTTCACATCTACATACGTACATACCTTTCTTACATCTTTACATACATGCATACACTCATACATACCTTTATACATACATACATACATACACATCTATATACGTAAAGGAAATTCTTAACTTAGAATCCCACAATTAGGTACCATATTACTACATATTCTTTAGGATCCCACATTTGGGTACCATATTACTACATATTCTTTAGGATCCCACCTTTGGGTACCATATTACTACATATTCTTTAGGATCCCACCTTTGGGTACCATATTACTACATATTCTTTAGGATCCCACCTTTGGGTACCATATTACTACATATTCTTTAGGATCCCACCTTTGGGTACCATATTACTACATATTCTTTAGGATCCCACCTTTGGGTACCATATTACTACTTATTCTTTAGGATCCCACCTTTGGATACCATATTACTACATATTCTTTAGGATCCCACCTTTGGGTACCATATTACTACATATTCTTTAGGATCCCACCTTTGGGTACCATATTACTACATATTCTTTAGGATCCCACCTTTGGGTACCATATTACTACATATTCTTTAGGATCCCACCTTTGGGTACCATATTACTACATATTCTTTAGGATCCCACCTTTGGGTACCATATTACTACATATTCTTTAGGATCCCACCTTTGGGTACCATATTACTACATATTCTTTAGGATCCCACCTTTGGGTACCATATTACTACATATTCTTTAGGATCCCACCTTTGGGTACCATATTACTACATATTCTTTAGGATCCCACCTTTGGGTACCATATTACTACATATTCTTTAGGATCCCACCTTTGGGTACCCCTACCCGTCGGCGACGCCCTCTAGTTTTTTGCAGTTTTCTGCAGGTTCGTTTCGTCGTCCGTACGCACTAAAACGCACGTAACTTTTGAACCGTTTACCCGTTTGACCTCTCGTTTCTTCCTACATGCTTGTAAATTCACATTCTATCATATGAACATAAAATCTTACCTCCGGATTACGGAAATCCTTAACTTACATACATTCGACTTAACTATTTTCTAACTATTTGACCCGTTAAGGGTATTCGCGCATTAATTGGTCTATGACTGACCAAACCATCATCCCCACTTCCATACCTGCCCAAAACATTACTCTAATCGAATAACTTGCTTCTAAACCACTTTTAAGTTCGTTTACCCCAAAATACCCATCATGGGCATTTTGGTCAACCTTAAACCCATCATTTACGACGAAAGACCTTAACACATATTTGACCTCAAACATCATATTTAATTCATTACAACACTTTATTACTTACTTGTACTACGAAGTGATTACGGAAATCACTTACCTCGTGCATCCATGTTCGTAACCGCTTCCTTGCCCCATTTCGACCCGTTAGCCTTTCATGCTTGGTCCATGCTAGTGTGGTTCCTATCCTTTCATGTCGTCATGCCATAATAATGTTAGTACTCATGCTTATTCATATTAATACACATTTTCCAGCTCTTATCTACATTGACTTTCACTAACACGCATACAACATAAATTGTCAACCACATTGTTCAGTTAGACAACCTAACGTAATTCATAACATCATCCTTTACTAGCATGGTCATATATTATATATTTAGTACACATTCACTTCTTGATTGAAATTAAATGATTAATAAAAACACATGGGGAGCATCGCCCGTTCAAGCACAATGTACAAGCTTCTAATGCATAGTCTTGACCAACACATACATTCAACCCGAATTCTTGTATGAGTTCCATCTAAAGCACATTCCTCAAGTTAGTATACTACTAATTACATCATTATCATGTTTCATTCATATATGTCAAGCCATTTCATACAATCTCACATCCTAACTTCACCTAGACATTTCATCAAACACTTGGCGTGCGTACTACTAGCTATGCACAATGTACAACTAATTTATGCATGATCTTCCAAGTTCATACATAATTCATCAATTTCTTCATTCTAATCAACATGAATCATACATGCATAAACATCAAACATACTAGTATCACATTTCTTTCAATTCCCCTCATAAGAATCCATCTTACAAATCAAAATACATCAATTTTAAGCAAGAATTTAGACATAGATGATTTATCCATGTCATCATCTTCACCATAACAACGGGTTTCACATCTAAACTTCAAATTAACACAAACCTTACATAACCCATGTTCTATATGATGTTTCTAACCCTTATACATGATCAATTTCATATTATCTCACGGATTAGAGCATAACCCACTTCACCCATGATCACAAATCTTAGATTTAAGACATACCTTATGATCCCCTAGTGTTGGTGATCATTAATCCATGCTCGGTTATGGATTTGAGCTTCATCTTGCCTTCCGATTTGAGCATAAAGATGGAACTAGGGTTTGAGGCTCCATGGGAGTCTCCTGATCCTTCTTGAACGCACACGTATGTGTGTGTTTGTGTGTGTTTTTAGTTATTTATAACTTAACTTTCATTTGTTCCATTTTAGCCCCTCGGGTTTACTTTTAAAACATAATTGACACTACTAAAATCATTTAATACTTTTAACCATGCTCTTAACTAGGTTAAATAGCCTAGTTATTTATTTCCTGACGTGTCACATAATAACATACAACAAATATTAACATTCAGATTTTGGGGCGTTACACAAAGCCGACATTCAATAAGGACAAACGGGTTTATGATAAAGAGTTTTTACTTTCGAAATCTAATTTGAATGATGAATCGGTCAAAGTGGCATATACTTTGAAAGGTTCTGACAAATTATATTCAGATGAAAGTTTTCCAATAAGAAGTGTCAGACTTGAAATGATTCAAAAGGTTTTCAAAATAACAGAAATTAATATTTCTGAAATAAAAGATTTAAATCTTAATGGAAAACCCAAACAATACACTTCAAGAGATCAACAGAGAATCAACAAGAAAATGGGTTATAATTGTGGTTATAGTTTCCGACAGAAACCAAACCATAATCGTAATTTCAAAAAGAAAGGTCTTGGTTTTGTCCCACCGAAAAACTATAAAAATGAAAAAAATGTATAAACCAAAAACTATGTTTGTTTCAGGGAAAACGTCAGAAGCTGAAAAAGAACAATCATTCAGAAAGCAGACAAATCAGGAATTCCTTGCCAAGAAGCAAGAAGAACTCAAGAAGAATGAAGTTCCAAAGAAAATTGAAAAGAGAACCTGATTTCAATGCAAAATTGCTGGTCATGTGGCAAAGGATTGTCCGAAGACATTCAAGCCAAAACAGGAAGCCTCAAGTAAAATGAAAGAAAAAGTTGTTGAAAAGACTGAACTGTCAACCCGGAAGTTTACTGGCTTTGAAAATTCAACTTTTGAGAAAGGAGAATGTTCAAAGAGTGCTTCAAAAAGGAAAGACAATATGCCAAATCAAAAATGGGTTGTGAAAGATTCAGGTAATAGTTCTGGTGATGAATCTGATTCCATAAAATCAGAGGAGCCACGTGTTGAGAAAAAGGTTGAAAAGAAAGTTCCGATAGTGGACGATGTGAATTTTCCGCCACTGAATGCTAAAAATTAAAAATCCAACATCGGAAAAGTTGAAATTTCAAATCAATTTTATTCTGACAAGAAGAAATTTGATGTTAAAAAAACTTTCAACGGAAATGTGAAACGTATCTTTGGACAAATGGTCAACGGTAAGGCCAAAAGCATCAAAGTTTTTATGCTTCCAAAGGACGTGTTTACAAGCCTGTTGAAAGTAAAGATAAAGAAGATGTTGTTACACCCAAGGAAGGTCAGGCTTGGGTGGATATATTTTTCAAAGAATAAAAACCTGACTTGCCGGAGATCCCAAGTTGGTATCGTGGATCATGAATCGGCATCCTTCTTAATCTGTGTTTGAGGTTTTGCAGGACTTGCCGGAACTCCCAGGTTTGTAAGCGAGGAGTAGGAATCGGCACTTTGAGAATTCAACCATCAGTTGGTAATTGGTTGAAAAACAGGTTTGAAATATGGCTCATATTTCAAGAGGTTTTTTGTTTGTGGTTGTTACAAGTGGTTTAGTATGTGAACTAGTTAATATTACATGTAGTTAAATCAAGGTCATTAAATTGAACTTGAGTTAACTATCATTCATAAAATTGGTAAACAATGTGATGATTTTGCCCCAATTTTACAAAAGGTAATAACAACTAAACTTATTTTCCGGAAAAACCATTCTAATTAAAACAAACTTAAGTGTTTTGAAATCATTATGGGAAAATAGTTTGTTGTGAGGGGGAGTTCTGATTGTTTAAGCTAAACGGATGGAGAATTGAAGTGTTTCGATATCAGTTGTCATGTTCTGTACAGTTTGTTTTCAATTTTTACTAGATGTATTTGAATTTTAGGGGGAGTAAGAAATTTTAGAAAATCCAAAAACATCAGAGAATTTGAAAAAGTCAAAAACATGAAAAATTAAAAAATGAGTTTTTGTTGCATAAAAGAGGAAATGATAGTATATCAGTGGACTATCACAGCACGCTAAAGAATTGTAATGCTAGAAGTGATAAACAATCTTACTGTGGATGTGTCAGTAGGTTTTCACACATTTAGTAAATTAAAACGAGATATAAACCTAAATTCGAGCTTGCTTAATTCGTGGGTAACTATTCTTGATTATATGGGTAACCCCCGAAATCTTGTTTGAAAGGTCCCGTATTCTGAGATACTAGGTCTTTATACTCAGTGATATCTGGGGTATTATTCCGGGACTTCTGCTGTATGGAAATACTGACCTAGTCCCCGAATAATACTTTCTGCAAAAAGCTTTGAAATACAAGCTCGCCCTCAGCAATCTGATTAAACAATAAAATTGATAATCTTTGCTGTTGTAATAAGAGATCCTCTAAAGGGGACCCACCAAAAGTCGAAGCCGTCATCTCTCTGCGTATACGGAAGTATCGACCTGAGCTCTCACGGCCCTCGCACATTACCCCTTTACAGATATCAGTTGTGGTATACTCACCTGTAAGACTGAATACTTGGGATCTGGATACAGGAGTATATTCAAGTGGAGTGATACACAATTAAGTTTAAGTCTCTAAAACATTAATATCATATCTCGAATCAATTGAAGTCTGTGTGAAAATTTAAGTGGACAAACATACTGACAATCTAGGTAAATTGTTTAGAACTGAGTATGTTTAAAGCTTAACGGTGTTGGTGATGTGTCTCGAAACTGATATGATCCTCTTGCACAAACTCACAAAATTATTTTCCGTAAATATTTTGTGTCTGCATTTACTTTTATTCAGAAAATCCAAAAAGATTTTAGGTGTGTTTTAGCATAAAATTTTGAAAAATCAAAAAGATTTTCGACAACTGGTGTTGCGATGCTGATTTTCGAAATTCAAAGTGTTAAACTTGAAGAACTGGTTTGGAAAGAGTGTATGTGATGATGTTAAATTTTTGTTTGAACAGTGTCAGTAAATAAAATCTTGAATGTAAAATCATTAATATAGTTTCTGGTACAAGTTTCTAAAAAGTTTGAAAGTTTAATCTTTTAATAGAAACTTATAGTTGGGTAGAGATTGTGCAGGACTTGAGTCAGATCTTGATCCTGAGAGAGAATGGAGCCAGGTATCGATCTGGAACTTGATGGGAGCCTGTTAATGATCTTGATTTGAAGAATGAAGATGTGAATTCCAGACTTGTAACACCCTAATTTTGTAATTGACTAAAGTCGCAGCGGAAACACGTACCATAAAATTTCTTTCCTTATAATTACCTTGACTTACTTAAAACTTCATTTTAATACAACCTTTCCACAAGAAGTCATCAATTGACTCATTTACAATTAAATGCATGACATGGGTTTTCTAAATTTCAACACCAACGTTTCCGTACAATCTGTCTTGTGACTCGATCCTCGATCTCTAATCCTTGAAGATCCTCGTGACTCGTACAACCTGCACTCACCACATTCATTCATACATTAGCACACATTATATAAACAAGATTCATTCACAAACACTTCACTGTTCGTCATTTTTCAAACTTTAAGCATTACATCTGCGTATCCATTCCCTGGTGAGGCTTCAGTAATGTACCTGCATTACCTTTCATTCTCAAGGTACACCATTAAAACGTTAACACTCAACGTGTCTAAATCATGCTTACATACATACTTACATATAAACATACATTCACATCTACATACATACATATCTTTCCTCCAACTTTACATACATGCATACACTCATACATGTCTTTACACATACATACATACACGATTACATACATACATACATACATACATACCTTTCCTACGTCTCTACATTCATGCATACACTCATACATATCTTTATACATACGTACGTTCACATCTACATACGTACATACCTTTCTTACATCTTTACATACATGCATACACTCATACATACCTTTATACATACATACATACACATCTATATACGTAAAGGAAATTCTTAACTTAGAATCCCACATTTAGGTACCATATTACTACATATTCTTTAGGATCCCACCTTTAGGTACCATATTACTACATATTCTTTAGGATCCCACCTTTGGGTACCATATTACTACATATTCTTTAGGATCCCACCTTTGGGTACCATATTACTACATATTCTTTAGGATCCCACCTTTGGGTACCATATTACTACATATTCTTTAGGATCCCACCTTTGGGTACCATATTACTACATATTCTTTAGGATCCCACCTTTGGGTACCATATTACTACATATTCTTTAGGATCCCACCTTTGGGCCCCCTACCCGTCGGCGACGCCCTCTAGTTTTTTGCAGTTTTCTGCAGGTTCGTTTCGTCGTCCGTACGCACTAAAACGCACGTAACTTTTGAACCGTTTACCCGTTTGACCTCCCGTTTCTTCCTAGATGCTTGTAAATTCACATTCTATCATATGAACATAAAATCTTACCTCCGGATTACGGAAATCCTTAACTTACATACATTCGACTTAACTATTTTCTAACTATTTGACCCGTTAAGGGTGTTCGCGCATTAATTGGTCTATGACTGACCAAACCATCATCCCCACTTCCATACCTGTCCAAAACATTACTCTAATCGAATAACTTGCTTCTAAACCACTTTTAAGTTCTTTTACCCCAAAATACCCATCATGGGCATTTTGGTCAACCTTAAACCCATCATTTACGACGAAAGACCTTAACACATATTTGACCTCAAACATCATATTTAATTCATTACAACACTTTATTACTTACTTGTACTACGAAGTGATTACGGAAATCACTTACCTCGTGCATCCATGTTCGTAACCGCTTCCTTGCCCCATTTCGACCCGTTAGCCTTTCATGCTTGGTCCATGCTAGTGTGGTTCCTATCCTTTCATGTCGTCATGCCATAATAATGTTAGTACTCATGCTTATTCATATTAATACACATTTTCCAGCTCTTATCTACATTGACTTTCACTAACACGCATACAACATAAATTGTCAACCACATTATTCAGTTAGACAACCTAACGTAATTCATAACATCATCCTTTACTAGCATGGTCATATATTATATATTTAGTACACATTCACTTCTTGATTGAAATTAAATGATTAATAAAAACACATGGGGAGCATCGCCCGTTCAAGCACAATGTACAAGCTTCTAATGCATAGTCTTGACCAACACATACATTCAACCCGAATTCTTGTATGAGTTCCATCTAAAGCACATTCCTCAAGTTAGTATACTACTAATTACATCATTATCATGTTTCATTCATATATGTCAAGCCATTTCATACAATCTCACATCCTAACTTCACCTAGACATTTCATCAAACACTTGGCGTGCGTACTACTAGCTATGCACAATGTACAACTAATTTATGCATGATCTTCCAAGTTCATACATAATTCATCAATTTCTTCATTCTAATCAACATGAATCATACATGCATAAACATCAAACATACTAGTATCACATTTCTTTCAATTCCCCTCATAAGAATCCATCTTACAAATCAAAATACATCAATTTTAAGCAAGAATTTAGACATAGATGATTTATCCATGTCATCATCTTCACCATAACAACGGGTTTCACATCTAAACTTCAAATTAACACAAACCTTACATAACCCATGTTCTATATGATGTTTCTAACCCTTATACATGATCAATTTCATATTATCTCACGGATTAGAGCATAACCCACTTCACCCATGATCACAAATCTTAGATTTAAGACATACCTTATGATCCCCTCGTGTTGGTGATCATTAATCCATGCTCGGTTATGAGTTTAAGCATCATTTAGCCTTCCAATTTGATGAAAATGATGAAGTTAGGGTTCTTGACTCCATGGGAGTCTCCTGCTCGTTCAAGAACACACGCGAAGTGTGTGTTTGTGTGTGTGTTTTGTTATTTAGTAACCCAACTTTCATTATATCCCATTTAACCCCTCCATGTTTGCCATTAAAACATAATTGGCACAACTTTCATCTTTTAAATAGTTTTTATCATACAATTTACTAGGTTAAATAGCCTAGTCATTTATTTCATGATATGTCATATAGGAACATACAACAAATATAAGCATTCGGGTTTTGGGGTGTTACAAGTCTACCCCCCTTAAATGAGGTTTCGTCCCCGAAACCTTTCTCATTTCCTCTTACACACACACATCTATGTTTTTTTTTGACTTAATAGTCACATTATAATTATAAGTAATCATCCTATCTCATTTCATAATTATTCATACACTTGACTTCTTCTTAACAAGTCTATACTTTCCATGGCATACTTTCACATAACATTCTCATTTCCTCGACCCGTTAGTAGCAGGTCAATATACATATTCATTTAAACTTATAATAATGCTTACCTTCATATGATCTGTTTAAAATAGATTTAATACTTTTGCCTCATCCTTTAAGATTCCATTCCATGCACACGTTGTATAACATTTAACTATTGTTTTGTTATCACCACAAAACTACTACTTCATAGTTACACCTACATGCTTAACTCCATAGTTAGCTCATTCTACTTTTCTATAGTCATTTGTACCATACATATCCTTACGTTACCTTCAACTTGCCTCATTCGTTCCACATTACTAACCTCTCATTTCGTGTCTTACTTATTTTGCATAAGCATACGTGTCGTGCAATTCATTTCATGAGAGTTTAACAAATACTCGAGCTTTTCACTCAAAACCTTTGAGATTCGCTTCTTGATGACATAGCTTTCTTCTTATGTCAACAAAAAAAAAAAAAAAATCAAACTTCCCATATTATACCATACCCATTCCATCATTCATTTCGTAGGTCGTACCCAATTAACCAATTCTTGGAATAAATCAAACTTCCCATAATACCCATTCCATATTGTGCCAATTAACCAATTCATACTTATTTAACATAAGTTAAACTTTTTACTGACCTCATCTCATATCATCAATCGACGATCCGCAACCCAGATCGATCCGCATTCTTCACGAGTACTAGCCATACTAGGCTAGATTTCATTCATCCGCGTAATGCGATTTCGCCCGTGCACATCCTTCCACCAATTCGTTTGGTTTCATCACATCAAGAGTTCCTAACATTATAATCTACAATTTTAGCGGTTAGCACATTTCATTCAAGCATTCATTATACTAGGTGATTACTCACCTATATTTCCTTTTTCAACGTCCTCTCGACATAACCACGAGCTCATCACCATGACTATCATCCAATTTCAAGAATCCATCCTAGGATTCTTATTAATGTTTCTTTCATGTTTATTTCATTATTCATATCATTGTCCGGGTATTAGCCCGTCATTCATTTTGAGTCCCAGTAGTCGATTACTAGCACTATTAACACATAACTTATTCGAAACTTCTTTCTTTCATTTTAAAATTTAAAATTTAGGTTTGCGTGCCAACCCTGATCATTCTTTCATCCAGTTACTTTACATTTACTCACATGATTCGTTTGACACAACCATGGTCAAACCATTGACACATCGCGATGTGGGCTATTTTCATCATTTCTATATTTTAACTCGTCCTTCGGACGCAATCATAGCATCCATACCTTTCATTATTTCTATGTTTTGAATCCGTCTAGCGGTTTCGAACATTCTCTTCATGCATTTCATACCTTGAATCCGTCTCACAGATTCAAACATATCATTCATGCCTTTCATCCTTGAATCCGTCTCACAGATTCAAACATTGCATTCATAACTTTCATTCCTTGAATCCATCTCCCGGATTCAGACATATTATTCATATCTTTCCTTACTTGAATCCGTCTCATGGATTCAAATCATTTCATTCATACATTGCATTCCTTGAATCCATCTCGTGGATTCAAACATTTCATTCATACATATCATTCATATCTTGTTGATCCGTACCTTCTTACAGATTCAACATTCTTCATTTTTTTTATCACTCATACTTTTCATTCCTACATAGTACTCTCAACTTCCCGAGAGTCTTAATTCCCATTTCCCCCACACGCCCGCCTGCTACCCAACTCTACCGGACATACCTGTAACAATTATCATAATCTCACGAATGTCATACGTTTCTCGTGTACTGGCCAGGTACACAATCCACATAGTAGTTTCGTGCCTTCATGTAATTGTCACCTTATGTCCGTAGACTTAGGTTTCGGCGCGTGTATCACTTTCAGTACCTCATTACATACAATCCTTATCTTTCATTTAAAACTTTTCCTTCCTTTAATGGACTTTACCATTGCTTACATCCTTACATTAAATTCACATACCTGGGCTCATTTGCCTACTTGTCTCATTACCTCTTTGCCTACCTTAGTATTCATTCTAGGCTGCATTCACGGATCATCCTCTTCCAACACTTATGCTTACCTTGCACATACAAAACCGTCAGTTTTGTTATACGTATACATAAATGCATACTTTCATCAACCCTTTACCTTTGGATCTTGATCGAGTCTTGGATTGTACGGATTTCTTATCTCAAGAGCACACAAGTTTGAGTTCAAGTACTTACCTTCTCGTACTTGATTCCCTCAAACCAGGGCTCTGATACCAACTTGTAACACCCTAATTTTGTAATTGACTAAAGTCGCAGCGGAAACACGTACCATAAAATTTCTTTCCTTATAATTACCTTGACTTACTTAAAACTTCATTTTAATACAACCTTTCCACAAGAAGTCATCAATTGACTCATTTACAATTAAATGCATGACATGGGTTTTCTAAATTTCAACACCAACGTTTCCGTACAATCTGTCTTGTGACTCGATCCTCGATCTCTAATCCTTGAAGATCCTCGTGACTCGTACAACCTGCACTCACCACATTCATTCATACATTAGCACACATTATATAAACAAGATTCATTCACAAACACTTCACTGTTCGTCATTTTTCAAACTTTAAGCATTACATCTGCGTATCCATTCCCTGGTGAGGCTTCAGTAATGTACCTGCATTACCTTTCATTCTCAAGGTACACCATTAAAACGTTAACACTCAACGTGTCTAAATCATGCTTACATACATACTTACATATAAACATACATTCACATCTACATACATACATATCTTTCCTCCAACTTTACATACATGCATACACTCATACATGTCTTTATACATACATACATACACATCTATATACGTAAAGGAAATTCTTAACTTAGAATCCCACATTTAGGTACCATATTACTACATATTCTTTAGGATCCCACCTTTAGGTACCATATTACTACATATTCTTTAGGATCCCACCTTTGGGTACCATATTACTACATATTCTTTAGGATCCCACCTTTGGGTACCATATTACTACATATTCTTTAGGATCCCACCTTTGGGTACCATATTACTACATATTCTTTAGGATCCCACCTTTGGGTACCATATTACTACATATTCTTTAGGATCCCACCTTTGGGTACCATATTACTACATATTCTTTAGGATCCCACCTTTGGGCCCCCTACCCGTCGGCGACGCCCTCTAGTTTTTTGCAGTTTTCTGCAGGTTCGTTTCGTCGTCCGTACGCACTAAAACGCACGTAACTTTTGAACCGTTTACCCGTTTGACCTCCCGTTTCTTCCTAGATGCTTGTAAATTCACATTCTATCATATGAACATAAAATCTTACCTCCGGATTACGGAAATCCTTAACTTACATACATTCGACTTAACTATTTTCTAACTATTTGACCCGTTAAGGGTGTTCGCGCATTAATTGGTCTATGACTGACCAAACCATCATCCCCACTTCCATACCTGTCCAAAACATTACTCTAATCGAATAACTTGCTTCTAAACCACTTTTAAGTTCTTTTACCCCAAAATACCCATCATGGGCATTTTGGTCAACCTTAAACCCATCATTTACGACGAAAGACCTTAACACATATTTGACCTCAAACATCATATTTAATTCATTACAACACTTTATTACTTACTTGTACTACGAAGTGATTACGGAAATCACTTACCTCGTGCATCCATGTTCGTAACCGCTTCCTTGCCCCATTTCGACCCGTTAGCCTTTCATGCTTGGTCCATGCTAGTGTGGTTCCTATCCTTTCATGTCGTCATGCCATAATAATGTTAGTACTCATGCTTATTCATATTAATACACATTTTCCAGCTCTTATCTACATTGACTTTCACTAACACGCATACAACATAAATTGTCAACCACATTGTTCAGTTAGACAACCTAACGTAATTCATAACATCATCCTTTACTAGCATGGTCATATATTATATATTTAGTACACATTCACTTCTTGATTGAAATTAAATGATTAATAAAAACACATGGGGAGCATCGCCCGTTCAAGCACAATGTACAAGCTTCTAATGCATAGTCTTGACCAACACATACATTCAACCCGAATTCTTGTATGAGTTCCATCTAAAGCACATTCCTCAAGTTAGTATACTACTAATTACATCATTATCATGTTTCATTCATATATGTCAAGCCATTTCATACAATCTCACATCCTAACTTCACCTAGACATTTCATCAAACACTTGGCGTGCGTACTACTAGCTATGCACAATGTACAACTAATTTATGCATGATCTTCCAAGTTCATACATAATTCATCAATTTCTTCATTCTAATCAACATGAATCATACATGCATAAACATCAAACATACTAGTATCACATTTCTTTCAATTCCCCTCATAAGAATCCATCTTACAAATCAAAATACATCAATTTTAAGCAAGAATTTAGACATAGATGATTTATCCATGTCATCATCTTCACCATAACAACGGGTTTCACATCTAAACTTCAAATTAACACAAACCTTACATAACCCATGTTCTATATGATGTTTCTAACCCTTATACATGATCAATTTCATATTATCTCACGGATTAGAGCATAACCCACTTCACCCATGATCACAAATCTTAGATTTAAGACATACCTTATGATCCCCTCGTGTTGGTGATCATTAATCCATGCTCGGTTATGAGTTTAAGCATCATTTAGCCTTCCAATTTGATGAAAATGATGAAGTTAGGGTTCTTGACTCCATGGGAGTCTCCTGCTCGTTCAAGAACACACGCGAAGTGTGTGTTTGTGTGTGTGTTTTGTTATTTAGTAACCCAACTTTCATTATATCCCATTTAACCCCTCCATGTTTGCCATTAAAACATAATTGGCACAACTTTCATCTTTTAAATAGTTTTTATCATACAATTTACTAGGTTAAATAGCCTAGTCATTTATTTCATGATATGTCATATAGGAACATACAACAAATATAAGCATTCGGGTTTTGGGGTGTTACAAGACTACGATCCCAGTTGTGTGAGAGGGGGAGTCTGAAGACACCGTGTCAACAGCTGAGAGAGAGGAGTTTGGTGATGATGAAGAAAGAGAACGAGGATTCTTTGAATGACAGATATTTCAGAGGCAGATTGACGACTAATGAAGATTGTAGATTGACATGTGCGAAGACTCTATGAAGACTCCGTCAACATCCGAGGGGGAGTCTGTTGGTGCACTTACGTCTGTCGACTACGTCTTTCATCGAGTCTTAGAGTTGAACAGATCAGACATGATGCGGAAATCTAGAAATAGCTGATTGTAATAGGTTCGCTTATACGGTCTTACCTAGGTCCGCTTTTATGTCATGTAATAGATCTGGTTCGCCTTTGTGTCATGATTAGGTTCGCTTTTAGGACATGTTGTAGGTCCGCTTATACGTACATGTACGTATAAGCGAACCCAAAGGTCTATATATAGGGGATGTATTAGCGAACCTGAATAGTGATTGTTCCGGTGAGCCACGAAGTGCTGCCGAAGTGCTGTCTGTACGTGTAATCGAACAGTTAATCAATAAAACAGCAAGATTAAAGTGAATTCAGCTTGAATAGCACCAAATCATTAGTTTCCGCCTCTTGATTTGGATAGGAACTTCTCTGATCGACTCAATTAGGGCCAAACGCGATCCTACAAATTGAAGTTGTTTGTGATTCGTTTGTCTGTTTAGGTGTGGTGTGTGAGAGAGGAAGCAGGTGGAATGAGAGTGTGTGGATCGCGAGCTGTAGATTGAACCAAATTTCAACCAGTTAGGGTTTCAATTGAGGCATATGTTGTTTTATCTAGCTCGATTAATCGATTTCATTCAGCTTCAGTAATCAATCATCAATAATTAGGTCAAATTGTTCAGGATAATTAGGTCAAATTGTTCAGGATAAATTGTTGGTGATTCTAAAAAAGTATTGGTTCAGGATAAATCAATAATCAGCATGGAGGTCTCTCCAACAATCGTTTTTGAAGGGAAATTGAGTAATCTTATCGATTAGGTTTTCGATTTATTCTACTAGCATGTAATGTGTTAATCGACGGTAGTTAATGATCTTGTATTTTTGATCTATTCTACTGGCATCTGGAATTTGTTATGATGTATTTTGATTTTAGTTAGGCTTTAGGATCAAGTTCAACAGAAGAGTTTGAGATAGTGAATCGATCGGCTTCGGAATGGTAAGATCTTACCTAAAGGCTAAAACCTTGGTTGCTTTCTATCTACAGTGGTGAATTTGTTGTTTCGATTGAATGTGACTTAATTTTATGTTGATCAGAATTATATATTAGGGGCTTTCAGGCCGTCTTGTAACATCTCGATCACGCTTAATGATGGAAAAACTCGCACGTAGGTACGCATTTGTTATTCTACACAGATGAGCTGTGTACAAGTCTTAAATTGTCATATGTGTTGGTTCGTCTGTTTGATCATTATGTTTTAAGTTACACGTTGACAGACTATGATGTTAATTCTTGATAGGTGATTGGGATTTTACAAATCATACAAGGGCATACTAGGGTTGTGGTTTGAAGACTCAAGACTACAGAGATTTCGTTTCATTACAAGGTAATGAATCCATATCCCAGTTGAGTAATCATCATATATCATGATCCTTTTAGATGAGTCAAATCATTATTGTTTACTTTTGTATCAATTTAAATCTAACTTTCAATATTATAAACTGATTGTCATTATATGAATCTTTAAAACAGTTTTGACATTTAAAGCTCAAGATTAGAAAGATATGTATACTTCTCAACCATAAGTTTTAATTTCAATACAGTTTCATAACCGGAATTTTGGTTGTTTTGTATTAATTATTATTGTAGTAATTATTTGAGTTTCCGGTCACCGCAGCGGCGGTCAGCAGCCGCAACCCAAGTGGTTGCTAGGGTTTTGGTTATCGTTTCTTGGTACAACAGCAAAACTCGACTGTGACGGCAGTTTAGGGTGAAGAGGATGGCTTCAAGAAGCTCCGGCGAAACTCCTAGGGTTTCGGACATATGTCCGGAAGGGTTAAAGCTTGCTTTTCCGATTATAAAGGTAAAACCTATCTACTTTCTGATTATACAGCTCAGAAATCCGCCATATTTGTGATATATAATATTATTGGTGAACACAATCGCGGATTCCAAAACATGAACTTAAATTTGACTGATTGTCGGAATGTGAAAAGGTGAGTTTGAATGTCCTTTGGATTTAATATTGAATAAGAATATCTATTTAGCTCGAGTCTCGAGTTTGGCTTGTAAAAGCTCGAGCCGTCTCGCTTATTGAAAAAAAAAATCTATTATTTTACATATATTGATATTTAAAAAAAACGAAAAAAATAATTTTTCTAACATACATAAAATACTAATATTATTAACAAAAGAATTTATATGTTCTACATCTTATAACATGTTAATAGACTTAATATATATTTAGAGATTGACGAGTCACTCGAACAGGCACAAGTCCCGGGGGACTGATGGTGGTCAGCTCTCTATAAAGTAGTCGAAGGTATGTAGCCCTTTTTGCGAATTATATATATTATTTTATTTAATTATATAGGATTTAACAAAATCACTATATAATCATATTCTTAAAACGCCACGTGATCGTGTCCAGGTCTATCTGTGATGGGAAAGTTGGGTCGTAGCAAGCTCAAGCTATCGAAATATGGCGTCAAAGATAAATTGATTGACTGGGACCTTACTCAGATTTAGGATATACTCGCTGTTCCAGTTATCAGAATTTGTGGTAATTTTGGGGCTTACATTAGTAGTTACTGGATATATTTGGTTTAGTGTATCATGTAAGAACATTGGATGTATAGGGTTGGATCTGTTGAAGAAATCCAAGCGAGGATGGTGTGATAGTGTTGGATCTGTTGAAGAAATCCAAGTGAACTTGATAAGGAGACATGAAGCAGCTGCTAAATGTGAAAGAGTCATGGCATATGCTCTTTTGCTTACCAGGTAAATATAATGTTTTTGCAACAAGTTGAAAACGCTTAAATAAAAATAATATTTTTTTCCATGTTTATAAATACAAAAGGTTGTGTAGATGGTAGAGAGTACCCCATGCCTATTTCTGTCTGTTTTCTTTTACCTTTTTTTTCAAAGAAGGGCAATGAGTTTGATACTTGCAGTCAAAAATGGATTTTAATTCAAGCTTACTGTTTATGCAAAATGGGTATTTGAGATCTTATGTATATTATTATTTTTAGTTTTTTAACTAAAAGTTTTGACTTTGTTTAATTTAGTAAAGATATGGAAAGATCAAGATGAAGATCAATCTGTGCAAATGTTCTTGGAATATTAGAAATAACTTTGCATCAAAGGGATTTTCAGATGAAATATATCTGTTTATCAGTGTGTTTAATTTCAAAATTCTTTTTGAGATCAAAGGGATCATCAGATGAAATATGTCTGTTTATAGTGAGAATTGATAACAGGAGGATGAGATGGAGGATAGTTCTGAAGAATCTATAGTCGATGTAGATGTTTGTGATGTCGGAAATCAACTTGCGGTTGTCGAGTATGTCAAAGATCTGTATGCTTATTATAGAAGCATGGAGGTATGTCATATATGGCTCCTTTGACCTTTAAAAGTCAAAACATGCTGATTACATGACTTTCTTAATTTCTTTAAATGGCTTTGGATTGAATGTTAACTGAACTGTAGCTTAAGTTCATTGCTATTATGAAAAAACTGGGAGGTTTTCGTCCTTTTGACTTTTACACAAAAGATCAAATGCTTTGACTTTCTTGCTGCTGAAAAATGCAAGTTATAGTTTGATCAAATTGAATGACTGAATGAGTCTAATTCTGTTTTATTTTTTCAGAGTTGTAGCTTGGGTTTCACCCGAGTATATGAGCCAACAATTTGACATCAATGAAAGTATGCGAGCCAAAGCTGTTAACTGACTCATTGAGGTAACTTTTCAGTCAATTGGATTCTAAACTTTTTAATTCTGTAGTTAAAATTTAATTTTTATCAGAATATCAGTCATCGATTCATACAGGTCAACGGTTTTCGGTTTTTGTAACTAATAAACAACGATTCAATAGGTGCATTGTGAACTTAAACTTCAACCCAAGACCCTGTTCTTGGAAGTTAACCTCATAGTGCTCATAGACTGATTTTTGGCAAAACAATCTGCAAAGAGTTCGCAGTTAGTTGGTTTAGTTGCGATGTTCTTGTCTTGTAAATGTGAACAAGGTTCAATACTCTTAATCAAAGATTTGACTTCATACTCGGTCAACGCTTACTCACGAAGTGACATTCTTGAAATGGTACACTATGTTTGGCAAAAGTAGCCGGTAGCTGGTGGCTGGAAGCTGTTAATTGTTAGCTGTAGCTGGTAGCTAGTAGCTGTAGCTTTTTAGATATATTTGGTGTTTGGCAGAGTAGCTGAAGCTTTTAATAAAATGTATAAAATGACTAAAATGGACATAACTAAAAAATTTAAAAGTTTGTGCATTAAAAAGTTCATTATATTTAGAGGTTAAAATAGTTATTTTTTCCCTAAAATCTTGTAGCTCCTTCTAAACACTACTAGTAGGAGCGTTCAACCAAAAGCTTCAAGCTCCTAACCTAAAAGCTTCAAGCTTCTTCAACCAAACAAGGCTTTTTATTGAGTATGAGTTTTTTCTTAAAAGCTTAAAGCTTGAAGCTCTTAAAAGCTACTTTGTGAAATGGTACAAAATTCATATTTTACATATAAACGTAGGCTTGCATTCAATGTTTACGATGTACCAGACGGGTGTCCACCTAGTCTTTTATTATAAGAGAATCTCATGACACGTGTCATTAAAGTGAATTTTTTATTAGTATTATATAATAGAAATAGAAGATTACAAACCTTCTCCTATTTCACTTTTTGACCATGCAAGTTTTATCTTATTTTTTGACAAAAACTTTCAAATCCATCACATACACCGTAACACATTTAAATTAAATTCGGTTTATTTTTTCTTCAGTTAAAACTTAAGTAAAATTGAACATTTAACACTTTAAAAAAGAAATTGTAGTGACATCAAAATCAAACTGATGTTGACTTAAATGCTAACGCTAATTAAACACAAGGAATTTTTCCATATTTATTGAGTTTTCTCTGAATTGGTGTATAAGCGTTATGTCTAGTGGAGATGAACATGATCAGATGGTTACGCTTGTGGCACGATGATACTTCAATGGTCCGTTAGTGATCCAAATTTGCTGTTAAAAAAATTAAACAGAAAAAACTAAAAAAGTAAAATGAAAAGAATATATGGTAAATAGCAAAACCCCACACAAAACTAAAATGAAAAGAATATATCGTAAAAACAAAACCACACACTAAGACCGGAAGGTATGGGGGTCGGCTTAGGCCCGGCGTCGCACCCCACACCGCCCCCATAGCCCGGCGCGTCAACCCCGGCTCCCCAACGACGTGCTCGATAGGCCTTGTTTTGAAATTATAGCCGTTATAACGGCTAGTTCATTTAATAAAAAAATACTCTCTTTTCTATAAAACACTCTCATTTTATACCATTATTTCACCATTTTCTCCCCATTTTCTCCCCACTTTCAACCCAAAACACTCTCATTTTTATACCATTCTTTTATAAAAAAAAATATCTTTTCACCCACAATGCAATCTAATTCTTGGTGGTACTCGTAATCGGAGGAGGAATAGGAGATGTTTTACGCAAACGATGTGCTAAGGGCGACGCAGATTATTATGGAGGAGGAAGAGGAAGACGTCTCGTCTGAAAGTGTTATTACCAGGCGACTACGGATTAACAGAGACCGCCAAGGTTTATCATTAATAAATTTTATTATCCTTATTCCTTATTTCCTCATATTTATATTTTTTTTACGACAGAAGCGCACGAGAAATTGGTGAACGATTATTTTTCAGATACACCCCTTTACAACGCCGAGATTTTCAGACGCAGGTTCCGAATGAGTCGCCGGTTATTCACACGCATTGCTGATGATTTGGCGGGGCAAGACCCGTTTTTCACGCAACGACCCGATGCTCGTGGTTATGAAGAGTTCAGCACGTTACAAATATGTACTGCGGCCATTCGTCAACTGGCGTACGGGATAGTGGCCGACGCTTTGGACGAGTACTTACAGATGTCGGCAAGAAGTACGCGGGAATGTTTGTATCGGTTTTGCCATAATGTGGTGAAACTGTATAGCAAAAAGTATTTGCGGAAACCAAACGCGTATGATGTTCAATAGTTGTACCAAGCTCATGAAGCACGACAAGGGTTTCCGGGAATGCTCGGTAGCATTGATTGTATGCATTGGGCGTGGCAGAACTACCCGAATGCGTGACGAGGCCAATATACGTGAGGTGATCACGGCCATCCAACCTTAATACTTGAGGCCGTGGCCTCTCAAGATTTGTGGATCTGGCATTCTTTCTTTGGTCTCCCTGGTTCACTTAACGACCTCAACGTGCTATACCAATCGGCGATCTTTAGCGATGTCGTTAATGGAACCGGTCCGGACACCAGTTTTTCGGTTTCTGGGGTTGAGTATAGACGCGGGTATTATCTTGCTGATGGAATATATCCGTCTTATTCTACAATTGTCAAGACTATTCCATATCCCGAGGACGAAAAAAGGAAAAAATTCGCCAAGCGTCAAGAAGCTGCAAGAAAAGACATCGAACGTTGTTTTGGTGTTCTACAAAAAAAATGGGCCATCATTGAACAACCGACACGTGCGTTCACACCGAAGAGATTGCGCCTTTGTATATACGCTTGCATTTTGCTCCATAACATGATTATTGAAGACGAAGGTCGGGCGATTTGTGAGTATGATGAGAATGCATCTATCGGGAATACTGTCCCGGTAGATCCGGCGCAACATGATTTAAACTCGTTCTCGCTAACCAACGACTTCACGCATGCAAACCTTCAACAGGATTTGGTAGAACATATATGGAACAACGCAAACGGCGGGGACGGTGACGAAGACGATAGTGAGTAGTGTAATTTTTATAAATTTTAGGTAGTGTAATTTTTTTTAGGTTATGTAATTTTTATTTATGTTATGTAATGGATTTTATCATCTTCTTTTATGTCTTATTTTTATTTAAATTTTGAATTGTTTTTATAAAGTTAAACAAATAAAAAAGTTGAACAATAAAAGTTAAACAAATAAAATAAATCTTTCTATACTAATAAACAAAAATCCTTTTTGGACACGTGTTATTCTCTGGTAATTTCTCACATTTATTTTTTTATTTATCTCTTTTATTAAATAATAATAATAATAATATTAAACATCAATTTAACTAAATATATTTATCTCTTTTGTTTTCATAATCTAAAATTGATTTTTTTTTTAACTTTAAAGTTTCAATCTTTGGCAATTTAAGTCTAAAGTTTCAATCTTTGGTATTTTAACCCATTTGATTAATTTGATTTTTCACTTCTAATTCAAAAGTTTTCATCTTTTGCAATTTAACCCCTTTAATTTTTTTTTTACTTTCAACCCAAAGCTTTTTATCTTTCGCAATTTAATCTCAACACTTTTTTTACTTTCAACTTTAGTCTCTTATATACTTTTCATCTTTCATAAGTTCTCCGTTTAACGTGTCATTCTAAATTTCCGAGTTAACACATCGCAACGTGCGTGTGAGGTTCAATGTTTTTTCATCTATTTTTTCCTGTTTTACATGTCCGTCGCAGCGTGTTTACTTTTCCCGTTTGATAGGTCTGTCGCGACGTGCGATTAATTATTTTTTTATTGGTTTTACACATAGGCTTGTGGTCATGTGAGAAACATTTGCCTTTCATCTAACATGATATGTAACTAATGAATCCCCCGCCGCATTGCGGCGGGTGGTAATTCTAGTTAAACAATAAAAATAAAATCATGTGGGGTAGGCCCATCCTCCACCCCTCTCAAAATGCAAGGAGGGTCATCCTCTATGGGATGATGATGTGACGTCTACGTGGCGGCTCATCCCCTTAGGGATGAGGCTCTTCATACCCTCAAGTCTAAGCAATAAACAAGGGACTATTCATGTAAAATACTCGTAACAATAAGGTGTTGTTTGTTTTTCCTAAGAAGAGCTTCCTGGCCTCTTTTGTCTGCGCGGCGCAGACTACGCGCAGACCTTTTGTTTTGCAGATTGTTTGTTTTTCAGAAGAGATATCATTTAAAAAGGTATGCGCGTCCTCTTCCCCAAACAGATGTGGACCTCCCACTTCTAACCACTTCAAACCTCTTCTCACAAAAACACAAACATAACAAAACCCCAACACCTCTCCTCCTCCTCCCACCGCCGCCTTCTTCCCCCACAGCCGTCGCCGCCGTCTTCTTCCCCCACAGCCGTCGCCGCCGTCTTCAACACCGGTGGTGGTTTCACGGCGGGCAGATCCGGAAAATGCCGCCAGAAGTTCTCATCAGAAAGAAGGCCACGATGCTTCCGTCGTCACTCCAGTTGCTCAAGGTAGCGTTGAGAACTTTTCAAAAACGAGTAACGAATGACTGATGTTAGAGAGAGCGGTTGGGCGAGAAGTGACGGATCTAGTGGTGTGTTCGCCGGAGGATGGTGGTCCGACGGTAGGTTGTGGCGTATTGGGGTGGTTGTGCGACGGTTGTTGGTGGAGTATTGGGGTGGTTATTATAGAGAAAGATAGATCTAGAAGATGGTAGGGTTCTTTAGATGGTGGAAGATGAATGACGAGAATATTGAATTTGATCTGTTTTATTTCTTTCATCAACAAATTTAATTATTTTATTAGTTAAGTTACCATGTTAAAAAAAAAAAAAACTAAATAAATGCAAGATAAGATAGTTTACCTGCACATAGATCCGAAAGTTCTCATATGAATTTTGATGTTAATTTTCGGTTTATGATGTCTATTATGTTATTTGGTGTTATTTCAGCAGTTTGCAGAAGTTAAAAAACAAACAGTCTTCTTCTTGCAGACTGCAGAGGTTTAGTCCACCTCTTCTGCTACAGATGTCTGCAGATGTGGTCCGCAGACTGCAGACATTTTACCTTTGAAAAAACAAACAGCACCTAAGCAATAAACAATAAACAAGGGACTATTCATGTAAAATACTCTTAACAATAATGACGGCTTTACTGTCAAGGATACGCCAAATCAAACAACCGCAAAACCCTTTTTCATTTCAAACACACACAAATTCTTCAATTTCATCTGCAAAAACCTCTATTTTCGAATATCTCAACAACGAAAACCGAATTCAACCGTAAGTCTTCACTCTATTCAGGTAATTTGATCGATTTGATGCAAAAATTTGCACCAGTTTTCTATTTTTGTCAGTGATTTGTATTGATTGATCGCATGCACATAACAGTTGTAACTCTGTATGTTCTTATTTTCTTCTTTTCATTGATCGTATTGAGTTTTTCAATTTGATCGTCGTAGAAGGTAGATTTATGTGGTGAAATTGTTGTGGTAGATTGTGAAACCCTAGAATTTGATAAAACCTAATTATTCTGTAAATATCTAGGTTATAGAGGTAATTTGATCGATTTGATGCAAAATTTTGCACTAATTTGATGTTTTTACCGGTGATTTGTATTGATTGATCGCATGCACATAACAGCTGTAGCTCTGTTTGTTCTTATCTTCTGGTTTCTAATGATCGTGTGGATTTTTTCAATGAGATCGCGTTAGAAGCTTAGTTTATGTGATGTTGTGTTGAAATTTGTTGCGGTAGATTGTGAAACCCTAGAATTTTATAAAAACCTAATTACTCTGTAGATATTTAGGTTATTGAGCTGCTTTGATCGATTTGATGCAAATTTTCAGCTAAACTGATGTTTTTGTCGGCGATTTGTGTTGATTGATTGCATACACATAACAACTGTAACTCTGTTCGTTCTTAGATTCTGTTTTTCATTGATCGTATCAATTTTATCAATGAGATCGTCGTAGAAGCTTAGTTTATGACTTATGTGTTGCTGGCATAGTTATCAAAGGCGCTAGGCGCACTCAAGGCGCATAGACCTTGCCTGGGGCCTAGGCGCAAAGCGCAAAAAAAGCGAGGGCCTGAGAAAAAATAGGCTCACAATAATATCATCTATTTAGTACCAAAAGTTCTAAATATTAGTGTGGAGAAGTAGTTTTCCTTAGATAAAAGTAAAAATCTTGCTGGAATCTTGCCAGAATTTAGAGAATTTGTCCGGGAACTCTCCAGAATCTTGGAATCTCACCGGAATGTGCGCCTGAGCCATCACCTAAAAAATTAAAGCGCATTTGCCTTGATTTAAAGCGCAATTGCCTCGCCTCGCCTAGAAAATGGGCCTAGGCGCAAGAGGCGATGGCTTTTAACAACTATGGTTGCCGGTTGATTTTGTGTTTAGGTTTGTGCTAAAATTGTTGCAGTAGACCTATAATTTGATATTTCAATGTTGTGAGGGAAGACAAGTATTCAGTTTATAAAGTCATGCTCTGATAGAGTTATAAGTTAGCAATTTACATAGAGTTTGATTCTTAAATTTGATCTTATAAGAAAAAGGATCATGCATATATGTGAATTATTGAAGGTTCATGTTTGTTCAGTGACTAATGTCTGTGTTGTAAATCAGGTGTTCATAATTTCGTGTTCTTTGATTTTTGTGTGATTTATATGATATAGGTTACAATATGATATGATATCAAACTAACACACTTTACACAAAAACTTAGTATGGTTTTGTGACTTCGTCAACAGGTTACAACCAATATCATCCCATATTTTGATGTATAGGAACTATAGGTGCACAAATCGGTTTTTGGGCCCAAACCGGTTCGGTTTCGGTCAAAGAATGTCAAAGTCGCTTTTTGCCCAAACCGGCTCAGTTTGAAACCGCTTTATAAGTGAATATGGATCGGTTTTGTTTGAAACCGGTTTTTATTCAGTTTGGTTAACGCTTTCAACGGAGGTGTTTGTTAAACCGATTACAAACAGGCAGTTCAGTTTCAAACCAGTTTAGCGGGTCGGTTACGGTTTAGGAACCGGTTTGGGTTTGTGAATCTGTTTTTTTTTTTGCCACCTCTAGTAGGAACTGAAATAAGGAAACTGTAATTACCATAGCTCAAAAGTAGCCAATCGTTCTGAATTTTAAGCGTGTTAATTTTTTGCTAATGGTTGGCGTATCTGAAACTGTTGCATTTAACTTATCATTAATTTGGCTGAGTTGTATGGTTTGTCAAATTATGAAATTGATTTTAACTTTTAATGTTATTTTCAGTTAAAGCTGTTATCAGGCATCCGCTGCTCATAGTTCTTACCGCGAGAAATTATTTGATTGTGATTTTGAAGAAACAATGTCAAATGGAGAGGTCAAAAAAGTTTCACCTCAAGATTTACAACTGGTATGCTTTTATGCGTGATTTTTGACTCCTTAATCAAAAAATACTTCATCTTTTTACTAGTAGTAAAGTAAACGGATGGTCCCTGAAGCTTACCAAAAATTTGGATTTGGTCCCTATGGTTTACCAAAATTTTGGATTTGGTCCCCGTGGTTTACCAAAATTTTGGATTTAGTCTGTAGCTTTCCAAAAGTACATGGATGGTCCCTGCACTTTGTATCGCATTTAGTCCCCAACTTTTTCCAAAAGTACATGGATGGTCCATGTGGTTTGCACTTTGTAACGCATTTAGTCCCTAACTTGGACATGCTAAAACCTTTAGATTTGTTGGCTGGGGACTAAGTGTGTTGCAAAGTGCAAACCACAGGACCATCCGTATACTTTTTAAAAGCTAGAGACCAAATCCAAAATTCTGGTAAACCACAGGGACCATTCATGTACTTTACTCTCTTACTAGTTTTGGATTCTTTATACTCCAATCCTCTGTTTCTGTGTAGCACGTGTTACTAATACAAGTTACTTTGTTATTATCTAATTGAATTCAGTTATTTGTTATGTTCTTATTCAGGTACAAAATCTTATAGAAAGGTGTCTTCAGCTATACATGACTCAAAAAGAAGTTGTTAGTACTCTACTACATCAAGCAAAAATAGAACCGAGTTTTACTGAACTTGGTAAGATGCACACAAAATTTGTACATGTTTTTGCCTTCCGTGCTTCCGTTCAGAAGGAACATTTGTGATTTTATAAGTCATTGAGTAAAATGCCATTTTTGTCCCTGAGGGTTGGCCAGTTTTGCAACTTTCGTCCAAAGGTTTGTTTTTCAGCATCTGGATCCAAAAGGTCTGAAATATTGCCATTTTCATCCGGCTTGTTAACTCCATCCATTTTTCCCTGTTAAGTCAGAGGTATTTCCGTCTTTTTTGCTTAAAGGGCAATTCGGTCCTTTTCACTTTATGTAAAAAGACCAAATACCCCTGAAAAAGGCCGAATTGCCCCTTTAGTTAGCAAAGAAGATGGAAATACCTCTGACTTAGCGGAGAAAAATGGATGGAGTTAACGAGCCGGATGAAAATGGCAAGATTTCAAACCTTTTGGATCCAGATGTGGAAAAACAAACCTTTGGACGAGACGAAAATGGCATTTTACTCTATGTCATTAGTTAATGTCTTTATCAGTTAATAATTAACACATGAAAGACCACGTGACTTCTTTATAAGCTGTTGATTTTATATTTTTATCATGTAACACGGGTATTATCTTTCAGTTTGGCAGAAGCTTGAAGAAGAAAATCAAGATTTTTTCAAGGCTTATCACTTGAGATTAATTTTGAAGGACCAAATATTGAAATTCAATAAATTGCTTCAGACACAAGCCGAGCTGATGAGTCAGATATCCCCTGCCACGTCAGCAACTTCAGTTCCTATCAATAATGGATCTCATGTTTCTTTAAGTAAGAGACCATCACTGTTAATCGTTTTTGTGGCAAAATGGGTGGGTTAGGTTTGGATCAAAACGTGTGAGGTTTTGGTATGGGTCGTAAACGGGTCGGGTCGGTTTGGCCAGAAATACTTGTCTTTAAAGTTGTTTTTTTTTTATTCTGAACAATTAGTATGTCAAATATGATAACAAGTATAGTATTATTTTAATAATAATTTGTATTTTTAATAAAACAATTTAAGGGTGTTTTAAACATTAAAAATTCACTCTAGGTTCCTTTCAAGCTATTTTTCTAAATACGTTTCGTGCTTTTTTTATGTACGTTTTTTGTTGGTCTACGTTTTGTTCAGAAACGAGTCAGGTCCGTCAAATATAATATGGTTCCACTAGGTGGTATAAATTCGAGTTACTTTCCATTTCGACTACACCGCAACGCGTGGTACAATTCTTTAACATAAAAACACTATTTTTATGCGTGCTTATTTTTTAAGTACGTTTCGTTATAAATCCAAGTTGGTTTACGTTTCGACGTAAATTTTCTCAGTAACAAGTTAGGTCAAATATAATAATACGTTTCTTTGCTTATGTTCATGTGCGTTTTCAGTTGGTTTACGTTTTGACGTAAATTTTCTCAGTAATGAGTCAGGTCAAATATAACATGGTATAAGTTCGAGTTACTATAAGTTTCGACGTCACCGCAACACGCAGCGGGTCAATTTCATAAGTTTCTAATTCCATTACTCATAATTTTCTTTATATAACAGTGCACCAAAACTCTTCATACCATACATCAGATAACACACAATCTATGAAGCTTGAAAACATGCACCAATCAGCAGCAGCCAAATTGCCAGGTGGACTCACTAACGGTGCGTCATCACTCCACCCATCTATGCAATCAGGTGTCAGTATGTCTACTTTGCCCAGAAGAGATGACGTGTCACCAAACGTACTAATGAATCAGAATTCAAATATGGGAATGATACACGGAATGAACGGTGAAGGGATTATCAAATCAGAATCCTGTTATGCAGAAGAACCCGCGTTTATGTTCAATCCTGCTAATAATGTTCTAGAAAGGCATCCAGTTATGCCAGAGGTGCCTGTTGCTTCATTTATTGGCGAAGAATCGAACGCGAAGACTGTGAATGAACCGATTGTGGATCCTGATGCACCGTCGTTTGGGTTTTTGGGCCAGATCCCTAGAAACTTTAGCCTGTCGGATTTAACGGCTGATTTCAACATCAGTTCAGGTTCTCTCTCAGTGATATCTGTACATAAAAATTTACTCTTTGTTACTAGAGGTAGGAAAATGGACGAGTCGGGTAATGGGTTAAAATGGGTCCGGTCAGATTGGTTGGTATTAGAAAAGAGTAAAATGTGGTCATGCGGAAAACATTCTTTATGTTTACCAAAAATGGCAGGTTCTGTCCTTTATGTTTAAAACTTGCCGATTACATCCGCTACGTTTATATTTGTTACCGAGTTAGTCCTTTAGCACTAACTGAGTTTGTTTTAACAGTTAAATCCCCTCACATGCCAAACGTGTGAGGGTGTATTTGACAATTTCTCTCCAATTATTATAAAACCAACATCAGCATTCAAACCACAATCTTATGGTATTCGCTTTGTTATTATTTCCGTGGGTTGAATACTGTTGTTGGTTTTAAAGGAATTGAAGAGGATTTGACAAATATACCCTCACATGTTTGGCATGTGAGGGGATTTAACTGTTAAAACAAACAAATTAGTGATAAAGGACTAACTCGGTAACAAAAAAAAATACACGTAAAGAATGTATTCGGCAAGTTTTAAAGATAAAGGACGGAACCTGCTATTTTTTGCAAACGTAAAGGATGTTTTCTGCAATTTACTCTTAAAAAATAGTACAATTAGTTTTAGATATATGGTTAGAGGGAAAGTGGCACAAAGTTTATGGTTATGATTGTTACTATTATCCTAATCGGTTTCATTATGTATAAAAAAAGAGTAAAATGCCATATGCGTCCCTGAGGTTTGGCTAGTTTCGCGACTTTCGTCCAAAGGTTTGTTTTTCCGCATCTGGATACAAAAGGTTTCAAAACTTGCCATTTTCATCTGGCTCGTTAACTCCATCCATTTTCTTCGTTAAGTCAGGGGTATTTCCGCCTTTTTTGTTAATTTAAAGGTAAATTCGGTCTTTTTCACTTTATGTAAAAAGACCGAATTGCCCTTTAAGTTAACAAAAACATACAGAAGTACCCCTGACTTAACGGTGAAATTGGATGGAGTTGACGAGCCAGATGAAAATGGCAAGATTTCAAACCTTTTGGATCCAGACGCGAAAAAACAAACCTGTGGATGGAATTTGCAAAACTAGCCAAACCTCAGGGACGAATATGGCATTTTACTCCCAAAAAAATAGAAAAGAATTGGCAATTGAACCGTCCTCAAAATTATCTGTTTTGACCCATTACTGATTCGTATACATTTTGCTTCAGATATATTGGACAACTATTCTAGGTCACCCTACCTAGCAGCAGATACAGACTTTTTGAATCCAAATGGTAATGGAGACATTCAAGGTATAATTTCTTTTTTCTTCAAAACTTGAAATATGTTTTTGTTCTTAGAAATAAAAAAAATTAACTATCAACTGTGTAGATAGAGCATGTTTTTTCAAAATTAAAAAGGAAATATTTAAAAATATTAGTTTCTTTTTTTATCAGAGTCAGGGCAGATCTTGTTTTCCAAATCCATTTTATTTGAAAAGTGTTAAAAGTGTATAGATTGGACTTTCTACTGCCATAAGTAAATAACAATGGGCAACAATGAAGAGATGAATGGTTTAAGCAGTTCAAGGTTTAAAAAATGGAAATGAGTTTTGAGGCGTTTTCCCTCCGCCTCATGAGGCGTAAGCCTCGAGGCGAATCGAGGCGGAATTAAAAAATAAATATAAAAATTATATCTCTTATAAAAATAATAGGGTAAATTACATTTTTCGTCCCTCATCAAATTAATCAAAGTCATCAAAAGCACACATAAAAAAGACATGAATTGCTGAAATTGACACAAAAAATCAAAAACAAATATCAAAAACCCCTGAGGTGCAGCGGCCTCAACCCTTCTAAGGCGCACATACAATAAAAACCCCCTGAGGCGCACATATAATAAAAACCCCCTGAGGCGCAGAATCGTTTTTTGGGCGTTTCGTCTCGAGGCGCAAGCCTCAATCGTTTTTTAATACCATGATGCTGGTATACTATGCCTCTAACGGAGTAACGGGTCAAAATGGGTCAAGGGGCCAAAGTCTATAATCTATATATAAAGCATAAACCTCAAAAAACGTGTAATTTCAAGAATTAGATTGCTGTTATACTAACTAGGTTTTTAATCGTATGTAACACATTAATTATTTATAAAACACAAGAAAAGAAAAAAAACTAAAATTATATGTGAGTCCGCCCATTCCAGCTTTTGACCCATTTTTAGTTTTGTGTATACATTATTTGACCTTAAATTGCATGGTATATCTTTAGGAGTCTTGAAGGTCAATAAATATTTGTGCGTTTTTTCAAATAACCAACCTGACTTGACCCGACAATTGTTTGTATTGCAGGTCGACATTCAGCCCATGTAGACAGAACTTTCGGTAAATAATTCTTGTATCTGAATTATCAAATAACGATACAATGATGGATGTTTGTTTAGATTGCAGTTTCTTTAAGCTTGTTTGTTTTTCTTGTTTCTATATAGTTTGGTGATTTGCTATTTCTAGGATTTTTCTTTAATTTATTTTGGTTTTGGTATAATTGTAGATGTGAATGATTATTGACTAGGTATCAAATTGGTTTTGTTTTTTCTTTTTTTGCGTGACTCTTGTAATGTATTATAACAAATGTGCCATAAATACTGTGTGTATTTACCTTCATTTAAGAACAATTATAATGAAATTTCAGGGTTAATATATGCTTATGTAATGTTGGCACATAAATTTATTCTTGGACGTTGCAAATGTATTGCACATACTGTAGTGCATTTATGAAATATACTTGTTATTTTGGTAATAATAATCAATGGTAAATACAATTATTCAAGCAACCCGGCCGTGATGGATGCCTTGGTTGTGGAACAACAATAACATTGGGCACAAACAAATATACAAGTAAAATCGAAACATTTGAGACGGGTGTTAGAGTATGCAACCGAGTATGAGATTAGTTTAAAGAAGTCGAATAGGTTTATTAGGAGGGACCTGAACATTTTATTTATGCATTTTTTAATTTTTCTTTATACGTTTATAATAGATTGATCTACAAAGACATCTCCGATCTAATAACACGCTACATCTGTGAAGGACATCCATCTTATGTAGAGTATAGAGAGATGGGATAAGCTTTGAGTTATTGATACTGTTGAATCATTACTAACCTGACACGAGTATACGTGATATCTAACATGTAATGTGTAGTCGAATACAATCATGTGTATAAGAAAAAGTTCTATTAGTTTTGAGTTATTGATGTAGTTGAATCATTGCTAAACATTCAATTGTATCAAGTAGTTCCTTAATTATATTTAATTTAACTTTGAGTTATTAATGCAGTTGAATTATTGCTAAACATTCAGCTTTATCAAGTAGTTCCTTAATTATTTTTAATTTAACTACAATTTACAATAAAAAAACCAAACCCCTAATGATTACCTAGCTCATTTCTCGGCTAAAAGGGCTATGGGGTGAGTTGATTGGTGGAGATCCTTGTTTCCCCGGAAGAGTAAAGCTTCTCATACTACCAGATAAGTCCGTCACTGACTGGTCCAAGTTCTTTAATTATAAGTAAATCCCACCAATAGCAAAACTAAGGTAGTGTCTGAGGAGGGTAAGATATAAACAACCTTAACTCTACCCCGAAGGAATAAAGAGACTGTTTCCAATAAGACTCCCGGCTCGATAGTAGCTTTGCATCAAGCCTTGAACATAAGACGCATGACATTCAGCAATCGGGACAAAAGGCCAATTAGTGTATGTATCCCCATGTCTTTCAGCTATCAGCGGCACCACATGATGCATGATCAACCGTCTGTCGCTTTTAGCGTTATTTTTATGAACAACGTTAAAATTAGTGCACTTTCACTTTTGTCCCCAAGGACCTACACATATATGCGCGCACCGCAAGCGGACGTTGTTTAATTATATATCTATCTACAAAATCAACGAAACGTAAGTGATCTTGATACATCTAAAGGGATTTAAGTGATATTGCCACAAAATCAAAGGACCTTTTAACAATGTATTAACGGGACCCACATTGAAATTTTCAAATTAAAGTTTTTGCAGTTTATCTTCCCCTACGTAATCCAGATCTTTCGGTACGCTTCTACGCGCAGACGCTATTTTTTCAACAATCTCCAGATTTAGATCCACAAAATGGTGAGTTTTCATGATTTCATATGCAATCGTCCCTATACAGTTCAGTTTTCACGTATGCATTAGCCTTCTGATTGTTTTGTACAATCCGATCAAACGTAAACAACTTTTTCTTCAAATTACTTCGTAATTGATTGATTTTCTTTTAATCGAGGTTGAGATTGTGCACGAACTGAAGAATCTACGTTGACAATGAATTAATTGACGCTAGTTTTGGTGTTTTCTGATGATTTAGCGTATTTAGTAGTGAAATTGGAGATTTAGGGTTTATTGATTTCGTATGCGATCGTATATATATACTGTTTCGTTTTCCTGTATACGTTAAGTTTCTGATTGTTTTGTGCGATCTGACGAAACGCAAACAAATTTTTCTTCAAATTGTTTTGTGATTGATCGATTTTCTTCTAATTGAGGTTGAAATGTCACACGAACTGATGAATCTGCGTTTAATATAGATGAATAGATGCTAATTTTGGCGTTTGCTGAATGATTTAGTGTATTTTGGTAGTGCAATTGGAGACAGGGTTTATTGATTTCGTATGCAATTGTATTTATACACTGTTTAGTTTTTATGTATACGTAAGTTTCTGATTGTTTTGTACAATCCAATCAAATGTAAACAACTTTTTCTTCAAATTGTTTCGTAATCGTTTGATTTTCATCTGAGGTTGAGAATTTGCTTGAACTGAAGAATCTGCATTTAGAATGGATTAGTTGATTCTAGTTTTGGTGTTTACTGATGATTTAGTGTATTCTAGTAGTGAAGTTGGAGAATTAGGGTTTAGTTTTCACATATACATTGAACTTCTTATTGTTTTGTTCGATCTGATGGAATACATGCAGCAATTTGTTGTTTGATCGTGTTTTCTTTTGCAATTTATAAGAACTTTTGTTCGAACTAGAAAATCTGTGTTTAGAAATGATGAACAGATGCTACTATTGGTGTTTGCTGATGATTTAGCGAACTAAGGTAGTGAAATTGGAGATTTAGGGTTTTTGATTGACATGAAGAAGTGAAACTAATAAGAATAGATGTTAAAATTTTGAATGCACAATGTAATGGTGAAATTATTCTTGTTTCTGTTCTGTTATTCTAATTCATTCTTGCTTTGCAATTGGGATTTCAGGGAGTTTACGGAGAACAATCCCGGAGAGAAAAGCCCAGAGGTCGTAATCATGGGTTAACTCAGCAGAAACGGCAAGAGATCAAAGAAGCATTTGAGCTATTCGATACCGATGGATCTGGTATGTCGTTAATCTCTAGTTTTATGTAACCGAGACCTGGTTTTAAAATGCGCGCATAATGCGTGATGCGATGATGTAAACTGCATCATGGTTTCATGATGCGCATGTGATGCGATTCGATGTGGCACTTTATATAGTTCATCGGTATTTGAACAAATTATGTCATGAATTGCACAAAACTGACCAGAGATGAAGAGAATATCTTATATTTTAGTGTTTAAAACTTCAAAAGTTCAAATATTAACTCTAAATATTTTTTGGTACTTTTAATAACGAACGACTTGCATACGTGATGTGTGCATCGGGTTTTGGGATCCAAAAGCATCCAAGTGGCTAGCGCCTTTTAAAACCAAGACTTGAGAGTAATTTATTGAACTTAAGCTGCTTAATCTCTTTAAAATATAGGGACCATTGATGCCAAGGAGTTGAATGTTGCCATGAGGTATGTGATACCATTAGAGGTGCAAATGCGGGTAGGTCAAAATGGGTAATTGTTGGTATGAATGGGTCAAAACGGATCTAGTTGGATTGTTCCAAATTACATTTTGTTCCAGACATTTTACATTTTTATAAATATTTATGATTACAAAAGATAAGTTGATTCAATAGTTTTACACTATCAGCTAAAATGATCTAAAGCGTTTACGTGTCAAACTTGCATTATGGGTGGTTTTTGACCCGTTTGACCTGTTCTGTTTTAAGCTTATTCTTTCAAATTTACCTGTTTTGAGTTTTAAGCTTATTCTTTCAAATTCTTTCAAAGATATCGGTTAACCAAAATTGACATGATAATAAGTAAGTGGGTTGCAATCATGGTTGTAAAAATCCCGACAAGTCTCTGATTATCGGAGGTTCACTGATTAATGTTCGATTAATAACTAGGCGGTCAATGGCTATCCTATTCTGGCCAAATCCTGGCCAAAATTTTGACCAAACCTTATAAATTCCCGTCAATTACTTAAAAAATGGGTCAATGAGGGGTTAAAACATGTCTACTTTAAAAAACTACATATAAAAATGTGTGTGTATATATAACTAAAAATTACATATAAAAATCCCGATCCGATTAATCGCTAGTCGGTACCCCATCGACCGACTAACGCCTAGCGATTCTTACAACACTAGTTGCAGTTGCTGCCTTTTGGTACATGACTTATGATATGGGATTTATGCATACAATGATATCTAAAGTTTAAACTTGATTTCATTTTCAGGGCCCTTGGTTTTGAAATGACAGAGGAGGTATCTTCTAATTGCTGTTGATTTTCATTTTGTTCTTACTTTACTGAGAAACTGTCTTCACTCATCAGTTTAATTCCTAGCATTTGTCCTTTTAGCTCATTCTTCTTAAGTGAACCGTACCTCACTTGTTTTCTACACAACACTGTTCTATAATTAGCATTTGTTAACTAGAGCTGTGTTGGGTAATGGCCTAACGGGTCAACTGGCTTAGGGTAGAAACACATCATTTCAGTATGTTTGCTAGCACTTTTATTTGCCAGTTTCTGGAATTTTTTAGATATATCATTAATGCATTAATATGATTATATAAACAAAATAAGCGGTAGTGTGAGGTTTAATGGGGAACACTTGAAAAGTGGGGAACAATGCATTTAAGTATTTGACATGTTAAATATATCATAAAAATTCAATTTAAATTGATAAAAATATTTTTTTTTTTCAAAAAGTTTTTGGAGCTTTTGTGTATAAAGATGTTTAGAAGCTATTCCAATGAAAAAAAACATTTTTGTACCTTTTTTTCCTTTTTAAAGTATTTTTTTTAGTTTTTTTAGTTTTTATTTTTTTTTATTAAAAAAGTTTCTACATATATTTATATGCAAAAGCTCCGATTTTTTTTTCTTTGAAAAAAATAAATTTTTAACATGTTAAATTGAATTTTTATGGTACATTTATGTTAAATGCGTTATTCCCCGGTTCCCTACTTTTTTAGTGTTCCCCATTAAACCCAACCCATAGGCGGTAGTATCTATCTTTGTATAAAGGGAGTTAGGAGGTTGTATGTGTTAAACAAAAGTTGAGAAATTGCCACCTCTGTCACACATAAGTTTGTTTCTTTTCCCCCCTTTTAAGCTTTATTGAATCTTGTTATGTTATTAAAAATTGCCCGTTTTCAAAATTTTCTAATAAATAATGAATGCAGTAATATGATTAAATAAACATAATTATCACTTGTATCTTTGATTCTTTGTATAAAGCGATTTAGGAGGTTGTATATGGTAAACATCAACTACAGTTAACTTTTAACCCGTTTGACCAGCCTATTTGACTTATTTGAGATTAGAAACAACAAAAATCGACCTTTTTTAAGTAATGGGTTGAAGTTTAGCTTTTTTATTATATTTTCCCTTTTTAAGCTTATAGAACCTTGTTATGTGCTTAAAAGTTGGTTAAATGTGTAGTTCTTTTTTGTTGCATGATGATGCAAACTTCACTTTATTCATTTATTACACCTTTGTAACTTGCAACGTCTCATATTTCTTTATATTTCAGCAAATTAATCAAATGATCGCTGATGTGGACAAAGATGGCAGCGGTGCAATTGATTTCGATGAATTTGTATACATGATGACTGCCAAAATCGGTGAACGGGACAGCAAACAAGAGCTTACAAAAGCATTCCAGATCATCGACCAAGATAAAAATGTAACCTTGTATATAGTTTTTTTATTTTTAATTAGAAACTAATGTTTCTGGTAAATATGCAGGGGAAGATATCAATTCAAGATATCAAGAATATTGCTAAGGAACTTGGTGAACATTTCACTGATGCAGAGATCAATGAGATGGTGGAGGAAGCAGATCGTGACCGTAAGTTCCTTTTTATTTTCTTTCAAGTTTTTTTTGTTGCAAATATTTATTTTTATATTTTTTTTAAGTTATGTACCAAGTAGGAAACAGAGAGAGAGAGAGGGTACCACTAGAGGTGCACAAAAAACCCGGTTCCGGACTCAACCCGACCCAAAATAACCGACCTGGAAAGGTTCCTACCCTACCCGACCTGTAGGTATAGACCGGTTTCACCTCTACTCAGTCAGAACCCGGACCGAACCGGCCAAAACCCGAAAAAACCCCGGCCAAACTTGTCAAAACCCGGTTTAAAACCCAAATGTACCCGGAACCAGTTCTAACCCAGAACTGGTTGTTGACTTTGTTGACCAAACCCTGACCTGGTTTCTACCCGGTACCGGTTCTTAAGAAAACTTGTTTTGTGCACCTCTAGAGACAACATTTATTTATTAAAATGTAAAAATAAAAGAAATGGGGGCGGCACCACGGTAAGCGCTTGAGTCCCTCCAGCAGAGGTCTCAGGTTTGAATCCAACTTCCGCTGGTTTGACAGGACCCTTGGTAACATAACCCTCTTGTGTTGCGTTTTACTTGATTCATTGGTTAGCATGGCTTTGGTGGGGTTTCATAATTTTTCCGGTAACTAATTATCATGCTAACCAAACATCATAATGAAATGCTATGGATCATTCAATCCCTTCGTCCTTCATTTCTGTTTGGATTTTTTTTGGTTATGTGTGGCTTTTTTTTTTTTTTGAATGGTTTAGGTGATGGAGAAGTTAGTGTGGAGGAATTCATGAGAATGATGAAGAGGACTTCATATGGATACTAGGTGACTTTTATCCACTGCCTATTCCTTTGATCCTACGGGGTGTATAGTCCACTTATATCTTGATGGTAAATAATAAATTGTTGGTTTTTATGTTATTATTTTCGTACCATCCATTTGAGTTTGTTATCCGAGCTATGAACGGGAGATGTTAGAGATAATAGCGCCGCATATGTTTATGTTGATTGATGGTTTGTTTTGGTAATTACACTTGGTAATATCTTGATGTGGTAATCGTAGCTTTTCTATTTGGTGAATGCTATCGCTTATTTCTTGCATGATGAATCCCACAACTATGTGGTAATCGCGGCTTTTTCATCTTTATCTTTAGTTTAACCATCCTGTTTTACTACGGAATTGAATGTGTCATGAGTTTACTTTGTATGAGTTTGTAGGTTGAACTAAAAGAAATGCTATCTACCAAATGAGAAGATAGACTCATCTAACAATTTGGTAATGATTGTAGGCTAAAATCTTTGAATTCCTAATTCATTTTTATGGTTTACGTGTTTTAGTCTAGCAAACGGGTTGGTTGGGTGATGATCTTAATGAATGCATACCAAAATCGGTTGGGGTCAAAACGGATTGTTTTTAAAAAGTATTAACTTGGTTATGAATAAATTAGGTTCTTAACAAAATGAGTTGGGGTTAAAGTTATTCTTTCATATATAAAAAAAGTAACATATGGGTGAAGAATATGTTGACGATGGTGGCCAAGAAAGACACCCATAATAGTAGTTTCTTGGCTGTCGAGGTGATGGTGTAGGTGGCATCGTAGTGATGATGGTGTCGGTGCGGTGGCAGTGTCGGTGCGGCGACGGTAGAGGTGATTCTGGTGTTGGACTCCATTTAGGAAGCATTTTATAAGACTCTTATGTCTCATTTTTACCCAACTGTATAATTTTGGTATACTAGAATTGATATTATTGACCCCAACCTGTATTTTTTATACATTGTTCATGTATATATGAGCATGTCCAATGGCACAAAGCGGATAAAGACGTGGATGCCAAGAGGCGTCAAGATTCGGACGGCGGCAATGGATGATTCGTTTGGATGGTGTTGTCTGGCTATGCATCTAGATTTCCAAACGCGAGCAAATGTTCATTGTTTTATAAGATAACCATCGATCCAGCATCTCAATGTGCGAAAATCCCTTGTGAACTGTACATCAAAAGACAGAAACTAAGTTTGTAGAGGCACTAGTCAACTAAAACTTACAAAAATGTGTTTTGTAAGCATACAATCGGTCCATCGTCTTTGGCTATTCGACCCTACAAACCACACTCCAACCACTTAAACTACTAGCAACATGTGACCCCAAACACCCAAATGACATATTAGAGTTCTTGGAATCTTTTTTAAAATAAATTAAAAAAAAAAGAAGTCATTTGTAAGAGTGGTGTTAACCACATGAACTCTTGGTCTGCTCATTCCTTATTCGTGCCCACGAAGCATAAAACAAAACCCCCACATGAACTCTCCGTCTACTCATTCCTTATTCGTGTTTTTGTTCATTCACAACAAGCGGTTGGTGGTGGAGGTTGTCATGGTCATGGGGATGGGGATGGTGACCACACTCCAAAATAATCTAAAAGTAGTAATAATGACAATAATGATTTTTACTTTTGGAAATGAAATGTATTGTGTCAAATTTAGTGTTGTGACAACTTATGGGGTTACTATGCAACCAAAATAATTATAATAGTGAACAAGTGGTCCTCTAAACTAGAACTCACTTATTCCATTTTTTAAATTTGATAGTGAACAAGTGGTCCTCTAAACTAGAACTCACTTATTTCGGTACTTATAAAATGAAGTTTTTAGACGAACTAGATATAATAGCAAATATGTGTAAAGATTAACGCTCCAATCAGATAAATTAACGGTCTGAAATTAGTCAATTACTACTACTACCACTACAACAACGGTGCAACATCAAACAAATATCTTACCGTCATCCCACAAAATTGTGCAGGTTATCTTTTCAATCGGAGGTTAGTCAATTATCAATCGTCCCACGACAAATCTCCAGATCCACAAACAAGCTTGTGACCAAAGACCAGTCAAATTTCTTCATTGGCGTTCATTTATATCTCCTATTTTTCTGCTATATTGCATTATTTATACTATAATTGTACATTTTGAAAGATTGGGACTATATGTGAAATTTCACTTAATCACAGGGACTATTCGAGCATCTTTCTCTTTTATTAAAAACAACTTTTACGTTATTTCCATCTTGGTCACTTAAGACATGAAGATTAAAATTTGAAAAGTTAATACAGTTATAAAATTTGTTATATATTTTGTAACAAGATACATATTGATGCAATTGTTCCTAGAGATTTCAAATCATATATATTATTTTAGAACTTGTTAAACAGGGAGGTCAAACGTTCAAAACATTTTTTTTTTTTGGAAATTTACGAAAATGTCTTTTGACCAACGCACTTTACGAAAATGTCACGTTCATGCGTCCGTGGACGGACTGCTCCACATGGGATGCGTCCGGATGCAAGGGATGCGTCAGGGAGGCATGGGATGCGTCTGGAAGGGCATGGGATGCGTCAGGGAGGCATGGGATGCGTCTGGAAGGGCATGAGATGCGTCGGGGAGGCATGGGATGCGTCTGGGAGGGCATGGGATGCGTCGGGGAGGCATGGGATGCGTTGGGGGAGGCATGGGATGCGTCGGGGATGGACTCTTCAACATTTGAAAGGACACGTGTCAGCTCCTCATTCATGGACTCTTCAAGGTGACACACAGACTCCTCCCATGTGGAGGAGTCCGTCCATGAACGCATGAACGTGACATTTTCGTAAAGTGCGTTGGTCAAAAGACATTTTCTTAATTTTCCCTTTTTTTTTCACTCGTTAGAGCATTCACATTCAGCTCCCTAAAAATATACATACATTCCACTAAAAAACAACTTCTATATCAATATATTTCCACTAAAAACAAATACGTTTTCTCTCTCCTTTTCAATTAAATAATATTTTGATACCTTTATCATTACATTTTTCTCTCTCTTTCACTCACAACCACTTTCAATACATATTAAAAAACTAGTGGGAATGCCCGCGCGTTGCGGCGGGTGTCCTGACTGATATTATATTCGATTACGATGTGTATTACAAACCAAAACTGATATTCCATACACGAGTTTATGTAAGTTCCATATAATTTCAAATCTTCAACTATGTACCTCAAAAATGAAATTCAAACAACAAGTCGTTTATCCGCTTGATGCGGCGGGAAACATATCAAAGGATAATAATATTAAGAAAAGGGAGAATTAGAAGTGGGTACTAAAAAATGAGGCTCAATAGAGGGAATTGTATGGATGGAAACTTATGTAGGGACTATATTCAACAACCGAGATAAAAGACTTCGGTAAATTAGTGTTAGCTTTCTTATTCATATAATGATATTTAGAAAAGAGAAAATTGGATGTGAGTGCTAAAAAATGAGCATTCACGGCTAAATAGGGAGCATTGTGTGTATGAAAAATTATGTGGGTGCTATATTTAACAACGGAGATAAAAGACTTTAGCAAATTTCATGAAGTGGGTCCAAAAACTTGGGAAAAAATACAATAATTCAAAACATATAATGCAAGATACTGAACGTGATGATGATAAAAGAGTGACTTTATGATAATATAATTATATTATTGTTATATATCATCCCTAAACTTCATCCAAAACGCTAAAATTATAAATGTTCTTTCCTTATTTGAAAATACATGTATGCTCTACCTACATGTCAAGCATGTTGTTAATATTGGTTAGCAACATCAAAATACAACCCACTAACAAAAATAAACATAAAATAAAGAGAAACTGGATTTCAAGAATGTTAATATTGTCGAACCATATTAGCAACATCAAAATTGTTTATGACAGCTTGAATTTGCCTCAGGGGAAACTCAAAAAGGCTCCAAGAAATTATTATTAATATGTGTACATAGAATTAGAATTAATAAGGAACAATCCTTCCAAATACTTGGTAAAGACTTTTTTTCTGAAGATTTATTTTTTGTAGTAGATAAGTTTCGTTGTGGATGTCATGATTTCGCAAATCGGTTTTAAAGTCTTCACAATAAAAAAAGAAACTCATTGCAAAACCAACTTCCACTAACACTGTTTGTTTTGTTTGTAAAAATATACTGAATGAAAAAAAAAGGTAGTGCTTTGATTATTATGTATCAAAGTGTGGCTATGTAGGAAGCTATGAAACTAAAGTATAAAATGGTAGCAGAAGGAATTCAAGAGGATAATCATATACTATACACCTTTCATGAATCAGGTGTTATTAAATGAAACAACAATAACAGAGATACCAAACGACCCCAATTTAAAACAGCCTCTTTTGACCCGTACTCAATTTTGGTTGGAACCCATTGAGACCCGAACCTCCTACGACCCGTTACCCTGCCCAACGCTCTGAACTCGTTCTGCCCAAACCAAAATGACCACTTTTTAAAACACTTAGATTTGACCCTTAATTCAGTTTGGCCGGAACCCACTCAAACCCGAACTCGTTCTAACCCAAACCAGTTGACCACTTTCTAAAACAGTCCGTTTCACCTAAACCCAGCCTGGTTAGAACCATATGACTCAAACCCACAAGCCCATCATAATTCTACTTTGGGAGCTTCTTCATAACATCTATCGGACCTATAAGAATTCAAATAAATCATAAGTAACATAGTTTTCTACGCCTTTATAGTGGTGTAGTAGAAACTTTTCTTGTTTGTTGATACAACATCATCTACGAAAGTTTCTTTCTATGCATAATGACAAGGATTCCAACATTGCGAGAAAAAACACAAATATCAATGTACCTCTTCTTCCCGTTTCTCTTGTAGCTCTTCAAGTGCTGCCTTCTTAACCTAAAAGAAAGAAAATGAAAAAGTAAAAGCAACAATGGTAATATGAATTAGTGAGTTTAATGATATAGCAAAGAGTATCATGGTGTTAAATTTTCAGAATATAAAAAGACAAAGTGATGACTGAATTAAGCTATATTTGTGTTTACATGATCACAAATTTTGTTTTGCCCAATCTTATTTCTTAAATATCATTCAAGATTCGCAATAAGATTAACAATAGATATTCATGTTAAGAGAATAAAGAAGATGCCTTACAACTTATATTAATGTTGTGCTGAAGCTCTAGAGGCTGCTGCTATGTTGACCTATAAAAATCTGTGGAGACTGAACTATAGTCAACCCTTCAACTGCAGCACCAATAACCAAAATCCACCAAGTTAATAACAATAAACAATGTAAAAAGATATAAGAGCTGGTTCAAAAGACAGAAAATACCGTGTTTTAAAATGGCTTGACTTGTTATCCTATATCCGTAAAACACGACTTTCCCTTGGGCTAAATGTATAAAAGAGTATGATCCAAACATGTCCCCTTCAAGAAACTGTTTTTTGTAGCACACTGGTTTTATGGACACTGATCTATTCAGCTGTGGAAATACAAATTAATAAATAGTCTAGAATGTACTTTCAACATATATGCTTGCAAATTATAGGGTACCAATCAACACTTAGTGATTATGTTTGTATTGTAGAGGTCTTTTTTTGCAGTTTCTTTGCTAGTGACTTGAACTACTCTCTTGGTAACATCCAACAAAACTCTTCAAAGTTGGCTAAAAAATAAAGAATCAAACAAACCCTTACATGTACTACAAACCATAGAGAGTTGAAAGGAGTAGGTGTTGGGTAGGGTGCCCATACAGTGGAGGGTCCTTAACACCCCTAACAACTATTTTGGTATACCTTCAGCAGTCGAACAATGTACACACACATTTTATTCTTTCATTTATTTACGATAGGGCTTTAACGCAAAAAAAAAAAAAAAAAAAGTAGACGGAGTTATTAAATAGGATTGAAATGGCGAGGTTTGGCAACCTTGCAACAGTATAAAACAATAAATTTGACCAAACCTCAGTCACCTGGGTCAAGGACCCAACGCCTATACTTAAAAACTACGATCGGTTTGTCAAATAGTCTACAATAAGCTGCAGTGCAATACAATTTAGTCTGGTTCAAGGTTATGTGAATATCTATTCACAACACGCACCACATTCGTGATAACATCAACATTATTATCTTCAGATGCAAGCTTAGGGTCCGTGTTTAGATCTTGCACAAAATTTATCTTCGGTGAGTACCTACGAAAGTTATAAATGTTCACCAAAATGTATGCAACAGTGATAACAAAATTATGTAATATATGTGTCAGTCTCATATAGGCGTTTTATCGAGCAGGTGGTAGGCATACACTCAAACATTATACGATCTGTCTTCATGTTCTATTCCCTCTCAAAATCACAAGTTAAAACAACTATTATCAAAAACTCAACATGCATATGATGAATAAGATCTTATTCTCTTAAATAAAGGAACACAAAGACAGTTGCACCATAACCTATAAAAAGCATTAACAGATGTTACACTCACCAATCTGACAACATGCTCTGCAATAGTTGTGATTATTTGATTGGGTGACAATCATTGAATACACGTTTAGGTGGCAGTTTTCTGAGGATAAAAAGCACCAAAGCAGACTGCACGACCTCCACAATCTGGGTAAAGGAAAAAACAATAAAATGTGTTTTTAGAATAAAGAACCCGTATGGTAATTTCAACCAGTCATGGTCGATTTGGGCACCCGTTTATCCGTAACAGATCAACAAGTACGAAAGATTGTCTTAGAAAAATGGGTTGATGATCACCCAAAGTTTACATATATAAACCCTATGAAAAAAAAAAAATTAAATCAATACATCAAAACATATCGAGACTTACAGTGAGGGAAGAAGCAGCCAACAGATTCGAGATGGGAGGAAGAGAGAAACAATCGCACATGGTGACGCAGGTAGCGGCAACGGGAATTGTTTCCGCATTGAGTACTTGAGTGGAAGGTCTTCAACGGACACCACAGTAGAGTCATGGGTGGCTTCTTAAAAGGTGGGATGTGGTGACGGGCGGGGAAACTCAGAGGACGCATTGGAAGAACATCTGGTGAATTTTGTGTTGAAGATATCGATCGGTTCATGTGTTGAAATTCATGATGTAGTATTAAAAGAGAATTAAAGTAAGAAATAATTAAAATTAAAAGACAATTACAAAAGAAATAAAGAGCAGTAACAATTTTGTGGGTAGAGAAAGGGTCAAAAGGGTAAAGATGGAAATAAAATCTAGAGTTTAACTATAGGAGCATGATTAATTTACTATTATATCCCTCTAGTGTCTTAAAAATTAATGTTAATTACTATTATATCCCTCTCAAATGTGTTGTTTTTATTTGTACATATTGCTTTTAAAGTTGTATGTGATGTAAAATTACATTCATATCCATCACTTCTCCTTTTTATAATAGTATAGATTATAGTGGGTGAACAGTGTCCCCCAAATATACAGATGAACAGTAACATTTTATCTCTCCTCCACTCACAACCACTTTTTATACTCTTTATATTTTAAAAACACCACACACAGATTTTGATTCCCAGAATGTGAATGCTCTTACACCTAGTGTTGTATCATACTCGTGTGATATCTCTAATTTTATAAGGTTTTCTTCGATTTAGATATTTTTTTTCTTTTGTGTTTTTTTATGTTCATTATCCTATATATTAATTCTCCAAGGTTTTGAACAGTAAAGATGGAATGAACAGTAAAATTCAAAGGAGTATTTAAGGGTTTTTTTATCACAGAAAAGAACTACCGCTTCCCATTCTGGCATTCCGGCGGTAGAAAGAGAGAACGACAGAGAGTGCGCGACGGAGGGAGAGAGAGAGAGCGCGGCGGAGGCATAGAGAGAGACGCGGCGGTGATGGAGGAACCGGCTATGGTCTCCGGCCGACGGTAATGTTGTCGATCGTCGCTGAATGGGAACTTGACGGCCGGGGGTTCTAGGGTTCCGGCGGCGGTATCAGGTAACAAAGAGAAGAAAGAACTGGAAGGAGAGAGGCCCGGAACGGCGGCGCGCGGCCAGGCTGTGGCGGAGCAAAGGCGGCAATACCGATTTCCGTCGAGTGCACGGTTGGGATTAAGTAAACAGAAGACAAAGAAGCTTATTGTAGCATCGGTTAGGTCACAGAAGCGGTTATCAAGGTCGTACAAGAAGAACGAAAGCGCATACGGTGGTCCCACATCGAGCAGACAATGCCGGTAAGTTTATCACCTCCGATTTGGTTATGTAATCAGCAAATCCATGTCATGCAACAGTCTTTTCGGCTGAATCTGCTTTTAATGGCGATGTTTGTTCAGCTTCCGGCCAGATTAGGGTTCCGTCCGTTATCCGGTCACCCGCTTTCATCTTGGATGGTGGATGGACAGCTCTGGTAGGTGATTGTGTTGGGCGGTTCCCCTTGCAAATAGATTGTATCATTCTTATCCGTTTTCGATTATATCATGGAATACACCTAATGTCGCTGATGGTTTTCGATTAGGGTTTGTGAGTTTTCATAATCGCTAATGAAGTAATAAATTATATCAACTCATCATTCTGTTTAACATGTGTTCATGGATGGTAAGACTTTTTTTTAGATTACAAGGGTTTAGGGTTTCTAACATTGAATTTTCTAGAATTAGATGTGGAAGGCGCCGTTTATGCAAAAAATTAGGTTGACGTATGGACTGATGGCAACCTTGGTAGAGTAATAATTACCAATTTTTGGTGGACCAGGATGTGGAGACAGAACCGACGGCGGTTTTAGTGTACCACCGTAATTAGCGGCGGAAACCATCATCTCAGATAGGTTTACCAAGACTGACAGTTGCGGCTATGTTGGGTACCAAATCCTTAGGCCTTGGCGTAGTTATATGGTAATTGCTACACCTTCTCTTATTTTAACTATTGGTATTGGTATGTTGTAGTTTGTAACTAAGCTTAATTTGAATGCAAATCTGAAATAAGGATGCGATCAAGAAAGAACATACTTGCTATAAGTGTTGGTATTTGATGTCCTATAACTGATATGGATTTTTTAATGGAAAAAATTCACGCTCACTTTTGAAGCTCATTATCAACAAAACAAATAATGTCATATTTTGATGTTCATTAGAGTGTAGTTTAACTTCACATTAAATACATTATTTGCGAATAAAGACTATATAATGTGGTTTAATCTTGATCGAATACAAGTTTAGTCCTTTTTAAGTTGTGGGCATATAAGCTCATATAGAAAATGGCATTAACATTCAGCAGCATGTTGGATTGTTTGGATAGTATATTAATATATGCCAACTTTGCCGTAGGAGAAGAGAGAATTACATATCAACTGGAGCCATGTGAATACCACAAGAATGGTGATATTTGGACCCATTCTCACTTCTGGTTTGTAATTCTTTGGATTTACTAAAATAACTTCATGGTAAGTCTGAAGTACTTATTATTAACATTTGTTATTCAAAAACAAAAGAGAACCAAACAACATAAAGGTAATTTATATCCTTTTATAGACAAGAATTTGGCTGTAAAGGCACCTTTTTGTTCCTATCTAAGCTCTAATCAAATAAATGTTAATTCCTAGACAATATATGTATTTATGAATAGTTATCAGACTAGGTTTAGTAGTTATCCAAATATATATAAGTTTCCTTGGCAAAATATTATACAGTGTTGGGTTGTTGCTAATATGTTTTTTTTTTCTCAAATTATTCAGCAAATAGGTGGACGTTAGGAAATCTAAAAGCATCCTGCTGTGTATTATGTACATAACTCTCTGGACGCTGTGGAAAGAACGATATGGTTTGGTTTTTAGAGATTTGAAGAGATCGGCTGATAGAGCGCGCGAAGACATCATCTCCTCCTTATTCAATTGGATTAATCACAGGTCTAAAAATGTGGTCTGGGCTTCCTGTATCCAGCTCGCTGGAGGCCTTTTGGCTTCAGCAAATGGGTATGAACTGAAGTTGTGATGAATTAGTATTATAACATGATATACAATCAAACAGTTTCACTTAGATTTGACATTGCAGATTGTATTTTTTTTGGTAACAAGTCATACTACAGCTTGCATTTTGTAGTTTTGTTATCAACAAAAAAGGTAAATGTGTGGTGGCTTATATTAGAATCAAACCTGACAATTTAGAACATTATGAATAGGTTTGATATGCCGCAAAGCATGTGTTATGATTCAACCCTATCCAAACAATATTTATTGTTTAGTGCGCAGCGCCGCGAAGCGCGCATCGTTTAAATGCTAGTTTTTTTAAAATCTTAGTTTAGGTATTGTTACATCTATTTTTTCATTAAAAATTTGTTAAAAATCAATATGTACACACCACGAAGCGCGAGTATAACACTTCAGTTAGTGATTAACAAATTAGTAAATGGACACCAAGGATCATTTAGCATGGGCAGCATAGGTAATGGGCGGGGAGGACCACCAGTCAAGACCTGTGATTTTGAAGGGCACATTTAAAAAAAATTCGATACGTATATGTGTTATATTTTTTTAAATGATATACCCATACAAAAACCAAGTTATTAATAAGCCCATTTACAAAGCAATTCTTAAGCTTTAAAAGTTAGCTCATTAGGTTTAGTTAGCAAAATACTCATTTAATTTAAAAAATAATAATAATTAAACGATAGACAATATTTCTTTGGGCAACAATTGAGACAGTACATCTGAATTCTCAGAATATTTAGCCTTATAATTCAAAACTTGAGGGGGCGAAAGTCAAATTGAAATCTTCGATATAAAAAATGTAGCTGCTGAATTATATACATACAAATGAAAATTTGCTGGCAGCTCGTCACTGCTACAAGCAGCCACGTATCATTAGTATCTTCCACATTTCTTTAAAGAATTGCCACGTACAACAATGAATAATAACTACTTTTCATAACTCACAAATATAACACACCATAAACTTTGTGCTGAACCAAATTCTTCCTATCGGTTCATGTCATCTTTCAATCACCTATATTTTTTCTTGTTTCGGCAAACTTGGACGGAAAAACTTCTGATCAGCTGAAGTCATTTACCGGAGAAAACACGACATCAGACAATCTGACAAGTTATTTAGAGAAAAAGACGCGGTTAGTTTTCTTTTTATGTTTTAACATTAAATTAAATGTTACTCTTACATTACACAAATAAATATATACTACTGCTTTGCGAAGTGTATTACTGGAGTCTTTGGTTATAGCTTACTTAAACTCAAAAATTCGTTAAAATCTTATGCTCTAATACCAACCTGTAACACCCAACCTAAGTTGGCTTAATGGGACTGAATGATATCGAAATTTACAAAATGGAAAAACTTGTATATATGTCTATCACTTCATTGTCCGGCACATAATTTTGAACTTAAAGCGGAAACACGAGCTATCATTCGTATAAAGGAAAGCTTAATACAACCAAAAAAGATAATTTTACAACTCCTACTTCTCACATCTTAGTTAGCTATGGGTAATACCTAATACTTCAACATGTTTGCGAAAAAAACGGATGTGCCAATATATATACTAGTAGTTTTTTATCAGACACGTTTTAATACATAGTAATTAGGGTTGTAAACGAACTGAACGTTCAACGTACAGTTCGTGAACCGTTCGGCGGGAAGTTTCTTCATGTTCGTTCGTTTAATAAGTGAACAAACACGAACAAGAAATTATGCTTGATAAATTAAACAAATGAACGTGAACAGAGGTCTTGTTCGTTCGTTAACGTTCGGTAATGCGTTCATATATGTTCGATCATTTATGCTTATTTGAGTCTGTTCATTTAAAGGTTTTTTAGTTATATTTTTATTTTATTGGCTTTGATTTTTAAAATTTGAAAGCATAGTTATACTATACACATCTGCCAACATCCCCCGTTTGATCATTCCAGTTTCAGTTTGTGTTAAAACTTAACAAACATCTTAATTTTTGTGTTAATAATAATTATGTTAAAGATTTAATTATTTTTGGTAGATTCTTCGTAATCTTTCTAATCTTTCTGATAATAAATGCAAATTGTATTTTTAAAATGAATATTAACATTTGTTTATACATATTTATGTTCATGAACATTTGTTTATGTTCGTTTGCATTCGTCTACGTTTAATAAGTGTTCATTAACATGTTTATTTCCTTAATGAACAAACACGAACAAAGCCTTGTTGTTCGTGTTCGTTCAGTTCGTTTACAACCCTAATAGTAACATCAACTTGAATATATATTAATGCGAAAACAAAGGAATTCCAAATCCTTAAGTTCAATTCATTTAGATCGATACCTACAAAGAGCACAAGGATAATATAACCTGAAACTTTTTCCACACAATATAACCTGAAACTTTTTCCACACGTGTTGTAAAACAATAAGCATGAATCAAACCCATCAATATAAGTCACATGTTATCTATAAATGGAAACTTTTTTCACACATGTTGTAAAACACATAACATGAATTAATCCCATCAATAAGTTTTGCCCACTTAGAAAATACTAAACGTTCTATATACATAAGGGTGAGTTCATTGGGGAATACTAAAAAGGTGGAGAACCGAGGAATATGCATTTAACATTTTAAAAATTCAACTTAACATGTTAAAAATCATTTTTTTAATTTTATTTTGACGTGTTTTCTTATAAATACATGTAGAAGCTTTTTTTATAAAAAAATTCAAAAACTAAAAAAAATTTAAAATGTTAAAAATAGTAAAAAAGGTTAATTTTTTTTTACAAAACGATTTTTTATCGGCATAGCTTCTACATATATTTATAAGTAAAAACACTGAAAAAAATTAAAAAAAAATTGATATTTAACACATGTTAAGTTGAATTTTTAAGATATATTTAACATGTTAGATGCACTGTTTCCAGTTCCTCACTTTTTTAGTGTTCCCCAATAAACCTCACATATATATATATATATATATATATATATATATATATATATATATATATATATATATATATAGAGGATCATGAGAAAACTACATCTAAATGAAAAAACTAGAAAACTAACTAAAAAAACCTTAAAAAAAGCCAAAAAACATATCAATTTTTTTTTACAATTTTTTATAAAAAAATCGTTACTTTTTATATATAAAAAAATGTTCGAATTTTTTTTTTGTACTGCACATGTGCATTATATGTGACTATATGTGTACTATATCCGTAATAGTACACATGTGTAATACAACAAAAAAAAATTATATTTTTTTTTTGAAAATTTTTTCCATGTATAAAAACTAACGATTTTTTTATAAAAAAATGTAAAAAAAAAATTGGTATGTTTTTTAGGCTTTTTTAGTTAGTTTTTTGGTTTTCTCATTTAAACTAGTTTCCTATGATATATATATATATATATATATATATATATATATATATATATATATATATATATATATATATATATATATATATATATATATATATATAGGGTTATGATCATGTGAGAAGAACTAGCTTAATTGAGAAACTTGTAAAGTACTCTGGACCATATATTTTCTCTAATCTTTTCGTAATATACACATATGTATAGTTTAAAATTGACTATATACATATGTGTATAATTCAAGATTTAACAATATACATATATATATATAGTCAATTTTAAACTATACATATGTGTATATTACGAAAAACTTAGAAAATAATGTGGGGTACAGAATGCTTCTCAAGTTTTTCAAATACGGTGGACTTCTTTTAGAGCAACATCTCTTCCATTTTTTTATCCTATAATTTAAAAAAAACACCTATATTTTCTCTTCCCTTTCAATTAAATAATATTTTTTATACTTTTATCATTATCTTTTCTCTCTCCTTCACTTACAATCACTTTCAAAATATATTAGAAAATTATAAAGGGTGAGCAGTCTCCCCTCAAATTTACAGATGAACAATAATATTTTCTCTTTCCTCTACTCATAACCACCTACAATCACTCTTCATAATATAAAAAGTTAACTCATAGAATTTAGGGGACGGATTGTGAATGCTCTTACGCTACGCTACAAGTAACCCGTTACAATTTTGGGATAAAAATCAAATAACAATAAAATTAGAAATGAAAGATAAAGACAAGGATATTAGAGTAAAACCAATGAGATACAATCCAAAAGACCAAAAAGAATTTAGTTCCCAGATGAAAGAACTCCGAGATTTAAAATTGATCAGATATACTCATAGCCCACACAACTCTCCTGCCTTCTTGGTAAGAAAACATGCTGAGATCACAAGAGGTAAACCTAGAATGGTAATAAACTATAAAAAACTAAATGATAATACTGTTTTTATGGATATTTTTTACCTCATAAAGAAAGTTTAATAAATTCGACTAGAAACAAAAACATATTTTCAAAATTTGATTGCAAAAGTAGATTTTGGCAAATAAAATGCATCCTGATAGCATTGCATACACAACATTTTCTACTACTCAAGGGCAATATGAACGGCTTGTAATGCCTTTTGGGTTGAAAAATGCTCCTCAAATATTTCAAAGAAAAATGAATATTATGTTTGAAAATTATGGCTTTATTTTTGTATATATAGATGATATTTTAATCATATTAATTCACATTTAAAACATCTAGATACTTTTACAGATTTATGTATAAAACATGGATTAGCTCTTTCAGAAAGAAAAACTAGTTTGTTACAAGAAACCATAGATTTTTTAGGAATGAAGATAGATGGTAAAGGAATAGAACTTCAAAGCCATATTCTTGAAAAAATAACAACCTTCCCAAATAAATTGATTGATATAAAACAAGTTCAAAGTTTTATTGAAATATTAAATTATGCTTCTGATTTTATAGAAAATCTTGCAGACCTAAGAAAACCCTTTCAAGTTCTTCTTAAAAAGGATAAAATTAGTTTTGACAAAGGTTTAGATGAACAAGTAAAAAAGATTAAAGAATATTGTAAAAGTTTACCGAAATTACAATTACCCAAAGGAAAGGATGGTTTAGTTTTTAGAAACTGATGTTTCAGAATATTATTGGAGTGGGATACTTAAAAGGATAGATATATTATAACTCTGAAAAAAGAAAAGATTGGTGAAAGCATTTGTAGATATTGTTCAGGGACTTTTAATGACAGTGAAACAAGATATTATATTAATGAAAAAGAATTATTAGCGGTTATAGAAGCTGCCAAAAGCTTTATTATTTCTTATTACCTAATAAATTTATATTAAGAACTGATAATACCCAGGTAAAAGATTTTATAAAAAATAATTTGCCTTCTAAACCTGAATATAAAATGCTTATAAGATGGCAAACTCTTTTATCTTAATATAATTTTGATATTGAAATAATAAAATCTGATAAAAATGTGTTAGCAGATTTCTTGACTAGAGATAGAAGAATTAGGTCAACAACTTGATAGCCGTCTAAAGATGATGGACGAACAGATACAAGCAATAAAAGAAATTGCAACTGATATGGGAGAAATTATAGATATAATTGAAACTATTCCTGAACACATTGTCGAGATAAAAAATTTGGTTAAAAGCCACTTCAGGATGATAAATATCAAAGTTACCATGTATGAGTTCGATAGCATGAAGTTGAAGATTATGATAAAACATCAAATGTTAGAAAAAATAAATATGTGATCTATTTTAGAAAAGACAAATATTCCATCTACTTCTTCTGGTGATCATGTTATGGAAGCTGCTCCAGACCAGGAAGAAGGACAATTTTCTTTTAAACCTCAATCAGATAAAACATCTACTTTTGAAAAAGTCCTCCAACAGATTACTCTCAAACCACAAGTTCCTCCCCTACAACAACCTCTTTTATTAGATTCTGTTTCTAGCCAAAGGAATAAAATGATAGAGTTATATAGCCTTGCTCAAACTGAGTCAAGGTATGTTGATTTCACAGGGGTATACCCTAGATTAAATTATCTGCAAGGATCACCAGCAGATGAGATAAGATATTGGTACGATTTTGGTGCCATCAACATGATTTTATCTTACATCACCTGATTTTCCTAAATTAGCATATTTACCTAGGTGGGTAATTAACTTCAGTAAAAAGTTGTTATCAGAACAACCCAACTATGACCCCTAGAGATACTTTAGCTTTAAAGTTTTTATCTGTAGGACCAGATTTTTACAATGATTACTATTACCCTGCTTATCATTTTTTACATCCTGAAAAATGTCACGCATTTTCCTGCAAAATCGATTCCAAACGAAGAGAATTTACAAACTTTAATGAAAATGATATTTACTACAGAAGGGCTATTTGGATAAGAGTAGTACTGCAGGGAATGGAATCTACTCTTAAAAAAATATTTAGAACTTATGGAGGAGAGTATAAAAACTCTCTGATTATGAGTGCTCCGACCCGAAAATCTACAGATGCAGCAATAAATTTTCTAAAGAGCAAGATAAATTTGTTAGAAACTGGTTCAGTCAAATCAAGTCCAGAGGCACACTATAAGATTTTCCAGTCCAGGAATCACCCACCTGGAACTTGCCCATCATGTTCTCGTAATAAAAACAATATGAGTACCAACTCATTAAGAAATAGCCTAAATTCAAATGAATACATAGATTAAAGGGTTTAAACATATGAGTTTAAACACCTAACTATCAAAAAAGATTCTTTTCTAATATTATAGAAGACATAAATGATATGGATAAAACTTTGATATTTTAAAGAATACTATTGACCTTGGAAAAGGTGAAGATAGGAAAGACATAAATAAGGTGGGAAGACATGACCATAAAGACAAAAGGTGCAGTCTTTAAATGTTCAATTTCCCAAGGCAACTTTGAAAAGAGAAGTGTTTTGATAGTTAGGTGTCCATATCGTTCAATTTACCAAGGTCAATGGTATTCTTTAAAATATCAAAGTTTTGTCCATATCGTTTATGTCTTCTATAATATTAGAAGAGAATCTTGTTTGATAGTTAGGTGTTTAAACTCATATAATTAAACCCTTTAATCTATGTATTCATTTGAATTTAGTCTATCTCTTGATGAGTTGGTACTTATTTTGTTTTTATTACGAGAACATGATGGGAAAGTTCGAGGTGGGTGTTTCCTGGACTGGCAATTCTTATACCGTGCCTCTAGACTTGATTTAACTGAACCAGTTTCTAACAAATTTATCTTGCTCTTTAGAAAATTTATTGCTGCATCTGTAGATTTTCGGGCCGGAGCAATCATAACCAGAGAGTTTTTATACTCTCCTCCATAAGTTCTAAATGGTTTTTTAAGAGTAGATTCCATTCCCTGCAGTACTACTCTTATCCAAATAGCCCTTCTGTAGTGAATATCATTTTCATTAAAGTTTGTAAATTCTCTTCTTTTGGAATCAATTTTGCAGGAAAATGCTTGACATTTTTCAAGATGTAAAAAATGATAAGCAGGGTAATAGTAATCATTGTAAAAATCTGGTCCTACAGATAAAAACTTTAAAGCTAAAGTATCTCTATGGGTCATAGTTGGGTTGTTCTGATAACAACTTTTTACTGAAGTTATTACCCACCTAGGTAAATATGCTAATTTAGGAAAATCAGGTGATGTAAGATAAATCATGTTGATGGCACCAAAATCGTACCAATATCTTATCTCATCTGCTGGTGATCCTTGCAGATAATTTAACCTAGGGTATACCCCTGTGAAATCAACATACCTTGACTGAGTTTGAGCAAGGCTATATAATTCTATCATTTTATTCCTTTGGCTAGAAACAGAATCTAATAAAAGAGATGGTTGTAGGGGAGGAATTTGTGGTTTGAGAGGAATCTGTTGGAGGGCTTTTTCAAAAGTAGTTGTTTTATCTGATTGAGGTTTAAAAGAAAATTGTTCTTCTTCCTGGTCTGGAGCAGCTTCCATAACATGATCACCAGAAGAAGTAGATGGAATATTTGTCTTTTCTAAAATAGATGACATATCTACTTTTTCTAACGTTTGATGTTTTATCATAATCTTCATCTTCATGCTATCGAACTCATACATGGTAACTTTGATATTTATCATCCTGAAGTGGCTTTTAACCAAATTTTTTATCTCGGCAATGTGTTCAGGAATAGTTTCAATTATATCTATAAGTTCTCCCATATTAGTTGCAATTTCTTTTATTGCTTGTATCTGTTCGTCCATAATCTTTAGACGACTATCAAGTTGTTGACCTAATTCTTCTATCTCTAGTCAAGAAATCTGCCAACACATTTTTATCAGATTTTATTATTTCAATATCAAAATTATATTCAGATAAAAGAGTTTGTCATCTTATAAGCGTTTTATATTCAGGTTTAGAAGGCAAACTATTTTTTATAAAATCTTTTACCTGGGTATTATCAGTTCTTAACTAAAATTTATCAGGTAATAAGAAATAATAAAGCTTTTGGCAGTTTCTATAACTGCTAATAATTCTTTTTCATTAATATAATATCATGTTTCACTGTCACTAATAGTCCCTGAACAATGTCTACAAATGCTTTTACCAATCTTTTCTTTTTCAGAGTTATAATAATATCTATCCTTTTAAGTATCCCACTCCAATAATATTCTGAAACATCAGTTTCCAAAATTAAATTTTCCTTTTCTTTGGGTAATTGTAATTTCGGTAAACTTTTACAATATTCTTTAATCTTTTTTACTTGTTCTTCTAAACCTTTGTCAAAACTAATTGTATCCTTTTTAAGAAGAACTTGAAAGGGTTTACTAAGGGCTGCAAGATTTTCTATAAAATCAGAAGCATAATTTAATATTCCAAAAAAACTTTGAACTTGTTTTTTATCAATCAATTTATTTAGGAAGTTGTTATTTTTTCAAGAATATGGCTTTGAAGTTCTATCCCATTACCATCTATCTTCATTCCTAAAAAATCTATGATTTCTTGTAACAAACTAGTTTTTTTTCTGAAAGAGCTAATCCATGTTTTATTCATAAATCTGTAAAAGTATCTAAATGTTTTAAATGGGAATTAATATCATCTGATAGGATTAAAATATCATCTATATATACAAAAATAAAGTCATAATTTCTAAATATAATAATCATTTTTCTTTGAAACATTTGAGGATCATTTTTCAACCCAAAAGGCATTACAAGCCATTCATATTGCCCTTGAGGAGTAGAAAATGTTGTGTATGCAATGCTATCAGGATGCATTTTTATTTGCCAAAATCCACTTTTGCAATCAAATTTTGATAATATATTTTTGTTTCTAGCCGAATTTATTAAACTTTCTCTATGAGGTAAAAAATATCCATAAAAACAGTATTATCATTTAGTTTTTTATAATTTATTACCATTCTAGGTTTACCTCTTGTGATCTCAACATGTTTTCTTACCAAAAAGGCATGAGAGCTGTGTGGACTATGACTATCTCTGATCAATTTTAAATCTAGGAGTTCTTTTATCTGCGAACTAAATTCCTATTTGGTCTTCTGGATTGTATCTCATTGGTTTTACTCTAATATCCTTGTCTTTATCTTTCATTTCTAATTTTGTTGTTATCTGATTTTTATCCCAAAATTGTAACGGGTTACTTGTATAGCATTGTTTTAATTTATTTTTGTATGTTTTCTATATGATCATCAAATCTTCTTAGATTTACTTGATAATCTAAGGGCTCTTGTAAGTAATATTGTAAAACTGGTATTCCTTTTTCTAATTTTGGATTTTGTTTGTATCTAATATCACCACGCTGGCTTGTTCGTGTTATAAAGTTAATTGGAAATTTTCTTCCATATGCATTTTTTATCCTTTTAACTACTATCAAGTGGTGACATGGTGTTTTTAGTATTATCTGATAAGCTACTATGTCAAACGTATTTTTGTTAAATCTTTCAAAAAATCATTTCCTAATAATACATCTGATCCATAATTATAAAAGTAGAATGGTGGACATTTAACCATATATGATTCGATTAGTATTATTGGATTTCTTATTCCTCTTTTGAGTGGAACTATAGTTTTTGAAAAGCTAACTCCATTACATGGTGTTAAATCTTCATGATATTCCTTTTGAAAACAATCTGGTTTACATATACATAATCCTGAGCCACTATCTATATAAGCAGCAAAGTATTCAGTTTTGTAATCTTTATAAGTAATACCTATTGGAATATATATGCTTTTAGGGCTTGTCATTTTGGTATATAAATCATTTTGCCATTGTATGTAATTTTTAATCCATAGGAAGTTATTTGATATGGTTTTACATTTTCTAAGAAAGTTAATCCTAACATAATTTCTTATGTATCATTTTCATCTTCATTACCTATTAATAGTCTTAAAGGAATTTTTTCTTCTCCAAACTTTGTCATGGTTTCCACAGCTTCATTAATTTCATGTAGTTCACCATTGAAGTTTGTATATTGATAGGGTTCTTCTAATGGATATTTTTGTAAATATTTACAAATTTTATGATTTATATAATATATAATTTTCATTAGCACCTGTATCTATTAGCATGTTTACTACAGAAAATCTTTTCCCATTGTAATATTCTCCTTGAGTTTTGTAATTTCTTACATTATCTTCTTTTTCGCTAATTATATCGTTATATCTACTTGAATTTGATGACAACACTAGTTTATCTCGTAAATCAAGACATAACGGTCTTGAACCTATTTCTTTTATTTTAGATATGGTTGGTATTTGTATTTGGCAAACAACTTTGAATAAGAAATGAAAATCAACAATGTCTTTTATACTAAAACATTCAGAATGATGAGTATTTGACACTGCATAAGATATAGCATATGTAATAGAATAAGGTCTATTTTGTTGTTTAAAGAAATCTTTTCTCTTAAAATCTTGTAATAGACTTAGCGTTTTGTAATCTTTATCTTGAATATAATAGGAAATTCTAGGATAGATGTTAAACTTCAGTTTTCCATATTGTAAATTTCCACTTAATATTTCAACGCATGGTTCTTCTCTATTTTGTATTCTATTATCCATGACGGCTAATTCTATAGGGGTATCTATACCTTCCTTAAAGGTGGATTTTATTATTTGAATAACTCCTACATGTACCCAACCCAAAGTATTTCTTATTTTTAGTTTTATTTTTGTAATTTTTCTTGGATATCTTTTTTAGATAACAAAGATATCATAACTTTGTTAGATGTTATGTTGATATCAGCTCTTTCTTGAATATTTAGCCCGTAATATAGATGATGATCTCTAGGTTTTATTCCTAGTTTTTGTAAAGTATTTATTTTGAAGCCTGAGTAATTCGATAATCAGAACTTTTCATGTTGTATTTGTTTAAGTTTTTTCTTATATATTTATACTTCTTGTTTATTCTCCAAATTGTTCATTTTGGCAATCAATTATATTATCGTCTATCTTATTAGTGGTGGCTATATCAGATCTATTCATCTTCAGATGTTGTGTATTCTATTTAAGTTAAAATAAATATGCTTTTATCAGAATCTTCATTATGAAAATCATTAATTTGGACAAATTCTCCTTCATTCATCATTTTTTTTCAATATCTTCATCTATTTCAAATATCTTGAGATTTTTGTTAAATTTCTTTGGACATTTATTTGCATAATGTCTTTCTTCATGACAAAGAAAACATCTACACTTTTTAGGACTTTGTTTTCTTTTATATGTAGGCTTAAAAGACTTCTTATATCCTTTTCTTTTATAAAATTTTGTTTTACACTTTTTAAATGATCTTTTTTCTAAAATGAGTTCTTTTGTTATATTTTCTTTTTATCTTTCCATAATAGTAAGAACTATCACATCCTATCATTAAAGGCATTTTTGGGTTACTACAACATAAAGATATCTTTCTTTTTAATCCTTTGCTTAATTTAGCTAATATTGTATCCGCACACCACTCGCTTAATTTGTCTCTAACGTGTGTTATTCTTTTTCCTAAGGTATCTGATGTTCCTGGGTTATAAGTACGTATTAGTTTTTGTCCCCAAGGATCACGTATTTTTGCAAAAAATAAAGGTAAATAATTACCCGTATTAGGTACTTGATTATAGATATGATAATAATAATATTGAAAAACACAGATATACTTATCAATTTCACAAATATCACATACTTGCAATCGTAGTAAAGCTGTTAAATATTTTTGTATAGTTGTTGGGTCTCTTGTTATATTACGTTATCCACAAAACTCTATTCTAAAAGCCTCTACGACTCTTGTTATTATGTTGGCCATATCTTCATCTGAATTAAATATATATTGTTTAGAATCAGGACTTATATTTTGCCAATATCTTAAAGCACTATTTAAGAGAGTTCTTTCTAATAATCCTTTTATTGTTTCAATATCCATCTTCTGTCACACCCCGACTCGTAGCGGAAGACAATCACGGGGTGCGGCAGACACATGGCACTCCTCATAAATTAAAAACATTACATTACATAAAACAGGAGCATCGGTTACAACGTCTTTGAACTATCACATTTTCAGTTACTACATACCACACGACACCAACTACGAGAGTCGAAAATACTACGGCTACATCCCTACCTCGACATAGGCATAGCCCAGTGCTTGGTAGGATGTACAAAAGGTACATCATCTCTATCTATACTAGAAAGAAAACCATACTAGGAACGCCACATCCACCACGTCAACCCTGCAAAAACCTGCTACCAAACCTACAATAGCGCCAGTACATCCATAAACTAAAGCATGAAAATGATCCTGCTCATGATGGACGTATCCCAAACCCTGCTGTAAGGCAATGATCGCCTGCTGCAAGACGGTCAAGTAATCTCCCATAGACCTCCACTGCTGCTCGTCCTCATCGCGTGCCATACTCAATAACGAAATCTGCTCAAACAGGAACCCCATCAGGCTGCTCTCAGTGATGGGAGCAGGCACCTCCTGAGGAGGAACTGGTATTCCCCAAACAGGTGGGGAAGGCTCCCTGAATGGCTGGGAAGGGCCACCATGCTCATAAGCGTGGAAGGGGAAGGGTCCTCCCTAGGTGAGGTAAGAAAACGAGCAGTAAAGTGCTGTTGGGTCCCTATGGGTGTGGGTATCAAGCGAACAGGGGAAATAGGTGGGGTAAACACAGGCACAGGGATAGGTACCCTCCGACGAGCCGTCTGTCGGAGGCAGACAAGGGGTACCTCTTGAGAACTAGGTGAGGAGGGAGTATAAGTACTAGGAGTGGAAGAGGTATAAGGGTCAGCGAGAGTATCGGGTGTCGGTAATCTAGGGGCTACCGACTCCCACTCCCAATGCCCCGTGGCGGGAGTAGGGCTCCTAGGAATAGGTTCTACTGGGATAACGACATCCGGGGTACGACTATGCTCCGAGGAGCTAGTCAGGTGGTGAGATGGGGAACGGTAGGCGCTCGAGGCCTCCCCCACGCGCCTAGTAGGGGGTCTAGGGGGATAACCAACACAACAGTATCCGGACTCATCCGGCGAGTAGCCCGGGGACAACAGAGGCATCTGTGGATCCTCCTTAGGATCGGTGTCCATATGAGAAGTCGTCTGGCGACTCGAATGACTCGACATAGTACCTGTAAAGGAAAACAACATCTAACACTGCATCTATCGACTGACATAACCGAAAATAAACACTCCACAGAGGTACACATAAGCACGTATTGCACACAACCTTGATTTTTAATTTTAACAACTTTTCCGCAACTGTTACGTTAGCGTTTACATTCCCGTTATCTCCTCTCTCTCTGTGACGTTTCTGGAATGCCCAAGTACCAGCAGATAAATTATTGTGTTCCGGACCACAATAATTTAATTGCCTAACAAGGCCATCCCGGTACTAGCCACGCCACTCGGTCTCTAGAGGTTCTCAGGGTGAGGAGTTAACTCAGGATTATAGTCTAGGTTCTCTTAGGGATACCTAAATCGCTATAACCGATGGCTCTAATACCATCTTCTGTCACACCCCGACTCGCAGTGGAAGACAATCGCGGGGTGCGACAGACACATGGCACTCCTCATAATTTAAAAACATTACATTACATAAAACAGGAGCATCGGTTACAACGTCTTCGAACTATCACATTACAAACCATATATTAAAAGCGGTACTACAAGCCATTATAGCTTTTTTATGCTACGTCCGCCTACTAGATCCTTCCATACGCACATGTTCACTCCTGTTTCGATTTACCTGAAATACATGTTAGTTTTAAAAAAGGTCAGCTAAACGATGCCGGCGAGTTCCACTGGTTTGGTTGTTTCATTTCAAAATGTATTAACATGTTTAATTGCACATATCACGGTTCATAGATGAAATTACACGAGTGTCATAAGTGAAACCTAGAATGTTTTAATCGTACCGTGTCACACAGACACATACTCGCACCACCTGCATCTCATGAAGTTCAATGCCTTCGGGTAGTTATGTCTAACAACATAACCTAGTTAGGACACGTGCAGTTGCCTGGCTGCCGGCCGCACCTGTCCGGCGGGCACTGGGTTTGTCAGACCAATAGTACTATCCACTACCCACGGCTTACATTAATCACTTGTATCGGGGCTAATATTGTGTGTTAGATAATTCACATCATAGCAAGTTGGTGAAATTAACACAGTTTGTAACATCAAAATCACCCCAGAAAATAGTAAAACAGATTAAAAGTGGCTGAGTGAAACTCACAGTATAAATAGTTGTGTCGGCTAAAGAGTGTTTAATCAACGAAATCTGGAAAAAATTTTCTGGGGTGATTTATTTAGACAAGTAAAATTTTGACTGATTTACCAAAAAGAATTCTGGAAAAATACCAAACGGATTCAATAAATCACCAAATTTTACAGACACTAAGGAACATATACATATGTGGAATGATCTGGGAAAATTCGGAGTCCATTGGTTGAGTTTTGATTTGGGTTAAAAATTCGCGTTTTTTGCGAATTTTCGATAGCAGGAAACGCACCGAAACGAAATCGGAAAAATGTTAAAATTATTAGAGATGTTTCTGGAAACATAAGGGATGGCCAGGAATTTTTTGGGAATTTTTGGATCAATGATGGTAATTAATGTTAATTATGTGGTTAAATATGGTTTTATAAATAATTTATTTAGACAAGTAAAATGCCAAAATAAATTCCCAAAAATTTTTCCCATATTCTACAGATTTTTACGGAGTCATATAAAAATTTTCAGAATTTTATTCAAATTATAGATAAAATGGGAATTTTTGGGATTAAAAATGGGTTATTTTAAATCAATTTCGGCAGTTTATCGGGTAACGAACCTGCCGGAACTGGGAACTGACCCAACCCGACAAATACTATAATTGGAACACGGGGAATATTCTGGAAGATTCCAGGGCGGAGTGGACACTTGGGGTGTGTCCAATACCAGTTCGGGAAAATCCCCGACGGTGGAAACGAAAACTCAAAATTGGGCAACCTGGACTCCCCAAACACCCACACTCCCTTAATGAGAAATTAATAATTCTTAAATAACAACGTGTTGGCACTATTGGTAATCCCGTACCATTATCCGAACACGTTAAACTACTGACATTGGCTGGCACGCGAACCGGTTCCCGGAAGCCAAACTAAAAACTAATACTACCCTGACCTCCATCACCATACTCGTGTCCTATAGACTCAATCCGGGGTGAAAACTCCTGACCAAATCCAAGTTATAACCATTACCGACTTAGATACTGATTTGAGTCCTTACTTGCATGTGTGCTATTAAAGCTGATTTCGTTGATTAAACACTCTTTAGCCAAGACTACTATTTGCACTGTGAGTTTCACTCCCCCACTTTTAATCTGTTTTACTGTTTTCTGGGGTGGTTTGCATGTTACAAACTGTGTTAATTACACCAACTTGCTATGATGTGAGTTATCTAACACACGATATTAGCCCCGATACAAGTGATTAACGTAAGTCGTGGGCAGTGGATAGTACTATTGGTCTGACAAACCCATTTGCCCGCCGGACAGGTGCGGCCGACAGCCAGGCAACTGCACGCGTCCTAACTAGGTTATGTTGTTAGACATAACTACCCAAGGGCATTAAACTGCATGTGATATAGGTGGTGCGATTAAGTGTCTGTATGACACAGTACGATTAAAACAGTCTAGGTTTCACTTGTGACACTCGTGTAATTCCATCTATGAACCGTGATATGTGCATTTAAACATGTTGATACATTTTGAAACGAAACAACCAAACCAGTGGAACTCACCGGCATAGTTTAGCTGACCTTTTTAAAAACTAACATGCATTTCAGGTAAAACGAAACAGGAGTGATCATGTGCGTTTGGAAGGATCTACTAGGCGGACGTAGCATAATAAAAGCTATAATGGCTTGTAGTACCGCTTTTAATATATGGTTTATAATGTGATAGTTCGAAGACGTTGTAACCGATGCTCCTGTTTTATGTAATGTAATGTTTTTAAATTATGAGGAGTGCCATGTGTCTGCCGCACCCCGCGATTGTCTTCCGCTGCGAGTCGGGGTGTGACAGAAGATGGTATCAAATCCATCGGTTATAGCGATTTAGGTATCCCTAAGAGAACCTAGACTATAATCCTGAGTTAACTCCTCACCCTGAGAACCTCTAGAGACCGAGTGGCGTGGCTAGTACCGGGATGGCCTTGTTAGGCAACTAAATGATTATGGTCTGGAACACAATAATTTATCTGCTGGTACTTGGGCATTCCAGAAATGTTACGGAGAGAGAGGAGAGAATAGGAATGTAAACGCTAACTTAACAGTTGTGGAAAAGTTTTTAAAATTAACAATTAAGGTTGTGTGCAATACGTGCTTATGTGTACCTCTGTGGCTTATTTATTTTCGGTTATGTCAGTCGATAGAAGTGGTGTTAGATGTTGTTTTCCATTACAGGTACTATGTCGAGTCGTTCGAGTCGCCAGACGACTTCTCATATGGAGACCGATCCTGAGGAGGATCCACAGATGCCTCTGTTGTCCCCGGGCTACTCGCCGGACGAGTCCGGGTACTGTTGTGCTGGTTATCCCTCTAGACCCCATACTAGGCGTGTGGGGGAGGCCTCGAGCGCCTACCGTTCCCCATCTCACCACCTGACTAGCTCCTCGGAGCATAGTCATACCCCGGATGTCGTTATCCCTGTAGGACCTATTCCTAGGAGCCCTACTCCCGCCACGGGGCATTGGGAGTAGGAGCCGGTAGCCCCTACGTTACCTACACCCGAGACTCCCCCTGACCCTTATATCCCTTCCTGACCCTTATACCCCTTCCACTCCTAGTACTTACACCCCCTCCTCACCCAGTTCTCAGGAGGTACCCCTTGTCCCCCTCCGACAGACGGCTCGTCGGAGGGTACCTGTCCCTGGGCCTGTTTTTACCCCGCCTATTTCCCCTGTTCGCTTGATACCCACACCCATAAGGACCCAACATCACTTTACTGCTCGTTTTCTTACCCCACCTAGGGAGGACCCGTCCCCTTTCCACACTTATGAGCATGGTGGCCCTTCCCAGCCATTCAGGGAGCCTTCCCCACCTGTTTGGGGCATACCAGTTCCTCCTCAGGAGGTGCCTGCTCCCATCACTGAGAGCAGCCTGATGGGGTTCCTGTTTGAGCAGATTTCGTTATTGAGGATGGCACGCGATGAGGACGAGCAGCAGTGGAGGTCTATGGGAGATTACTTGACCGTCTTGCAGCAGGCGATCATTGCCTTACAATAGGGTATGGGATACGTCCTTCATGAGCAAGATCATTTTCGAGCTTTAGTGTACGGATGTACTGGCGCTATTGTAGGTTTGGTAGCAAGTTTTGCAGGGTTGACGTGGTGGATGTGGATTTCCTAGTATGGTTTTCTTTCTAGTATAGATAGAGATGGTGTACCTTTTGTACATCCTACCAAGCACTAGGCTATGCCTATGTCGAGGTAGGGATGTAGCCGTAGTATTTTCGACTCTCGTAGTTGGTGTCGTGTGGTATGATGCATGTATGTCACTTTAGTGACCAGTTTTGACCGCACATTTAAGCACTGACCCTTTTGGGTTAAGTCTATGTGCAAATTTTGACGATTGTATGACGATGATATTATATATATACATGACGATGCTTTTGATTATGTGTGTCGTGGATCTATGGGTGTGATGAAATTATGTGATGTGTAATGGAATTGTGTGGTATGTGGTAACTGAAAATGTTATAAGTGATGATTAACTATGTGAAATTGATGCATATTGTTTATAATAGAATGGCCCCGAAATGGGTACCTCAAATGACAGAGGCAGAAATTGCCCAACTGATAGCACAACAACTTCAAGCCGTTATCCCCAGTATCGTGGCGCAGGTTAACGCCGGCATCAATGCGAACACGCAACCAAACCCGCAACCCGGGCCGGGAGATCAGAACAATAATCAAAACAATGTTAAGCCAATTTGCACGTATAAACACTTTATGGAGTGCAAACCAATGGAGTTTAATGGAAATGAAGAACCGAACGGGTTTGTGAAATGGATCGAGAAGTTGGAATCGGTCCTTAACATATGTAATTATCTGGGTGACTGTGCGGTAAAGTATACAACTTGCACTTTTACCGACCACGCTTTGAACTGGTGGAATGCTATTGTGCAATCTCGCGGGCAGGATGCGATTAATGCTATGACTTGGGATGATCTTAAGATACTCATGAGAGAAAGGTTATGCCCAATCCACGAAATTCAGAAACTCGAGCATGAGTTTTGGAACCTGCAGATGCAAGGTGCGGATCATGCAGGTTACACAAATCGATTCAAGGAACTGGCACGCAACTTGCCGGATATGGTTCGACCGGAGTCCAAGAGGATTGAGAGGTACATCTGTGTCACACCCCGATTTCCACGTGTCTCACCGGTGGGCCCGGTGGGGGATTACCGTGACGATGTTGGCAACAATATAGTCAAACCACACAATTATATAATGCACAGCGGAAGCTTAAGATAAATATATAAACTTCAACCTCTGGTTGTAATATCAAATGTATTACAGAAGTTGAATATATCCACAGCGGATCAAAAGTAATAAATATTGTTCATTCAGATGCAGCATCGAGTTTGCGAGACTATGTACGATGCTTAGGACGCCTATACCAGCCCATTACGTATAGTACCTGCATTTAATCTTTTTGGGGAAAATACGTCAGTTTACACTGGTAAATACATTCAACTGACACATTTGAAAATGTTTATTTAAAATTGATTTGAATGCACAAGGCACAAACTCTTTTATAACTTGGGAAAATTATAATAAAATCTTGTGAACGTTTTACATGTTCTTTTATGCGTTCAGTAGCCCGGGTCGTGCCGGGTTAAAGATTTATAGACACACCACATTGCGTAAAACCGTAGTACAAAAACCAACGGCTACGTCTTTTAATTTAATGTCGACACTTTATACCGGGTGTACGCCTACACCGGGATGTCGATGGTCGTGGCCATTTCGTAAAATGATGCCAAGGATATCCGGGACAACGGTCATTAAACCCCCCAAAGGCTTTTAAGAAACAAAACTGTTTAAATGAGCCGATCATATTATTTAATTAACCACCTAAGCGATGGAAGAATATAATGCTCAATCAAGCGGTATTAATATACCGTAACCCAAGCCCATATAGGGGAAATAAGTTAAAGTATTTACCTTTGCAAGTATATTTCCTTAATTGGATTAAATCACCGATAGCTTTTACTGGGGCTCCTAATCTGGAACGAAGGTTTTAATTAACCTCTTAGAATCCTAACGAGTCGTTATAATGGCCGTAGCCTAGACTGGTTGGTTCCGATATATATAGATATGGTTTAATCGCGCGAAAAGGCGAAAACCGAGAGTGGAATGTGATTCTGCCCTAAACAAGTTCAGAGACTCGTTTTATATGGGTTCAAGATTCACACTCTGGATTTTGGGGTTCAAATAATATAATTTGACCCCTATCGGCTAATTTATGAAAACTTGTTTCACAAGCCGAACCGTGCGCGCAATAGGCGAAACGGTTAACCATGAGAGTCGTACGCTTATTTCCTAAGTCAATATGCCTTAAATAGGTTGTGGTATCAGTAGGATACCTTCCGTGATGCCCGTAACGAGTTTAAGTTAATATTATGCCCCGTAGGGGCTTTTCGGTCATTTTAAAGATATTTAAAGAGCTTTTCGAGTTCTACAGGAAATCTGAGTTTCCCAAACAGCTTATAAGGCTTAAAATACTTTATTTATTATTTAAAATCAGTAGCAACTGGAATCGGGTCAAAAGACCTTGTAGAACTCATGTTTTGGCCGAAAAGGGCATATTCGGTATTTACCGAACCGTAGCCATAACCGCAGGTTATGAGCGAGGTAAAAATTATTAAAAATCTTTAAAATTCCCAAAATATTATTTTAATACAGTGGGTAAAAGTTTTGGTGACGAAATCTTGGTTTAGATAGGTGTTATGCTAATTGCGCTGTTTATTACAAAAGTTTATTTAATTTGCGCTAATTAGCATATCTCCCATTCTAGACCTCGGTTTGACGTGAAACTTTACGGACTTGCTTATAATTTACTAAGCAAGGTTCTGGTCCATTCACGTGTCCGAAATACTCGTTTTATTTTCAAAAGGCCGTTACGGTCAACTTTTAGGCGATTAACGGAAATGCGTAAAAGACTCGGATAACTCATGAACCGATCACAGAGGTTTATATCAACATGTGACCTGGTCCTAAGAGAGTCCTAAGGTATATCTATACCTCACTAAAACGGGTCAGAACTGAAGTCAAAGCAAAAGTCAAACTTTTGCGACATTCGGCTCCGAACCGGGTCAATATAGCAAATGGTCGATTCAAACGAGCGCAAACCAGTTTATATACTTAATATCATATTTTATGAGTGTCAAAACAGGTTTCATAACATATACATTATAGATTATGCATAAATCGCTAAAATAGCTTTCTGTTGACTTTTTAACCGCACGTTTGACTCGATATTTGACATAGTTAGAGTGGTGATCAGGGGGAACCCTTTTAGAGGTTTATTACCCACATAAATACCAACTCATAACCACTTTTGATTCGTCATAAGACTGATCCATTACTGAGTTATTTTAAAGTCAAACCGTGTTTTCGACGGTTTGGTTTTTAGCCATTTACTAAGGAAATGTGAAACCACAAAGGGTTAGTGTAGGTCCCCTTGAGTCTTATGGATCGTCACAGAATCGTCTTTCTAATCAAGAGTGCGGAATCCTCTTGATCAGAATCAGCAGAAAACGTGTAGGAAACAGAATTCACTTTCAACTGGGTTTCTATTGATTATCAAACTTGCGTATTACAACCAACCAAACCCTAATTCGTCTAAGACTATGTCTCTCACGAAATTGCTCTCTCACACAACTGTTTTGGCTGATTAACTGATTAACTGATCAACCTAAACCCTAAAGCCTAACCTTGTTTATATAACACAAGGTTTACTATTTGGACTAGGTCAAAGACTCCTGGGCTGCGAATTGGACAGGCCCAATTCGCCCCCCATCACCCAATTCCTTGGGTTTAGTTAGCCCAAACATAACAACTAACTATTACAAAGCTAAACCCGCTAACTGTTTATCGTTTTTAACTAATTACAAGATATCCAAAGACCAAATCTAAGCTGTTGTCACAAACATGCACCAACAAACTCCCCCTTGACAATAGCTTCATAAAAACTTTGTCTTGAGTCAAAACTTTGTCTTCGGTCTTCTTGCAATCTTCATGCAGTCTTGCACTGTCTTTGGTCTTTGGATAGCTTCAGCTTCAATAGCTTCTGTCAGCAACAGACTCCCCCTAAGCTGATGCATCCAATCACCAAATCTTCAACACATTAGCGTTTGAGTAAACTCCAGTTCAGCATTTGCATAGCAATCTTCAAACTCTTCAATCTTGTCTGCAATATAGAAAGGAGGTTCTACCATGCAGCCAATCATAACTCTCATCTTCACACGTCACAGCAACTTCTCAGCAACAAACCGCTTCAATCTGAACACTATAAAACCAACATCTCGAGAAACCATAAGAATGTTTCAACATAAGTTAAATAAATTATTATTTTTCAAGAGATTAGTTAAACTGTGTAACAGGTTAAGCTTTTTCAAAATCATCAACACGCAAAACATTTTGCTCAACACACAAGAACCTGCCTGATTGAAAATTTTGAGCTCACTTACTAACACCGTCTCCCCCTATCAGTAACAATTCCTCCAAGAATAACAGTTTTCCGTACGTTAAGAATTTTAAACAGAAAATGACACTATTTTTGGATTTTTATATTTTCTGAAAGCAAGTAAATAACAAAAACAATAAACACTCTATTTTTGTGAGAATCACTGGTAAGAAGATCATATCAGCACAAGCAAACTGTTTCACACTATTAGATAATTCTTTATTTAATTTTTCGTGAAAAACAGTTCAAGACGATTACCAGTATGTTTGTCCACTTAAACAAAATGCATGAACATTTCAAGTACCATTACCATATGATACGTTAAGGTAATTTTATTACACTGAAATATTAGCGTGTCCCACATCAGGATATACCCCCGCGATCAAGGTATGCACAAAGATTCATCGTAGTAGGTGAGTATACTGAATTCATCCTTTAAGATATCATGACTGTGTCTAGATCTGCATAAAATCTGTTTTATCATGTTTTAATTGCTTAACTATGAACACCCAAATAAATATTAATCAAATCCTGGAAATATAAACAGCACACTCTATCATGCAAGTATCTTCCCTACCACATATTTCACAAGTTCAATCCAGATTTCTGAAATCTTAACTGGGAATAGGTTGAGAAGAGAACAGAATAGATCTTTAGTAGAGATGGTATAATATACAGATCAAATGAGATTTTCTCAGTTTGATATAGGTTTATTGGGTTTCTTTTGGGCACTTGAGGGCCTCTTTCGGGTGTATTAGATCTATAGTGCGACAACGAACAGCTAGGTCAGCATGTATCTGGATGCAGCAGAAGCTGTTGTTGCCTAGCACCTCCAGGTCAGCATATATCTGGATGCAGCAGAGGAGGTACACGACTTTTTTCAGAGAAGATTTCAGAATCAGATCAAAATTGTGTGTATCGGGAAATATACAGACATTCAAATAGAAATGAGCTAATTCCAAGTGACTTTCTTTCCTGAGGTCATGTACAATTTTAGTTCTAAACAGACAGACAGCCAAGATATCCCTAGTTGAAATAACAGTATAAAGACCCAAAACTTCAGATTTTGGCAATCTATCAACGCAAGAATTAAGATCATTAAACCATACATCACTGATATGTTCCCCACTCATATTCAATTCATTTAAGTTTATATCACATTGGTAAGTTGATTATTTCATGCTTTTGCCTACTGGTGCATCATATAATGAAGCTGCTATCACACTTAAGCAATTTAATTTCAAGTTCAGTGTGACAGTCTAACTTGCTGATGTACTATCATTTCTTCTTTTCACACAGTGATAACTCATTTTTGATTTTCTATTTTTTTTATGTTTTTGATTTTTCAATTTTTTTTTTGTGTTTTCAATTTTTTTAAGAAAAGCAGTAAACTATTTACAAAAATTCTTATGAAAAACCAGTTATTCAGGATTCCTCATCCCGTTGAGTTCGACTAAGTGTTCAAAGCGAGCCCTGTCAAATGCTTTAGTATAAAGATCTGCCAGGTTATCCTCTGTGTCGACTCGATGTAATTCAATTAGTCTCTTTTCAGCACAATCCCGTATAAAATGATGACGTATGTCAATATGTTTTGTGCGACTGTGGTTCACGGGATTATTAGTTATTGAAATAGTGGCATTATTGTCTATCATAATAGGAGTACGAGTGAAATCCAAACCGTAATCGCGCATCTGCTGTTGAATCCAGAGAACCTGAGAGCAGCAGCTTCCAGCAGCAATATATTCAGCTTCACACGTAGAGGTAGACACACAGGATTGCTTCTTGCATTGCCAAGACACGATCCTGCCTCCTAAGAACTGACAACCACCTGTTGTAGACTTTCTGTTCGACTTGCATCCTCCAAAGTCTGAGTCAGTGTAAGCAACAAACGTCAGATCACTATCAGCTGGATACCACAACCCAAGTTTAGGTTTCCCCTTCAAGTAACGAATAATTCGCTTCACTGCTTTCATGTGTGACTCTTTAGGATTCGCCTGATATCTGGCACACAAGCATACAGCAAACATGATGTCGGGTCTTGAAGCAGTCAAGTACATTAGCGAACCAATCATTGCCCTGTATTGAGTAGGATCAACATCTTCAGTACTTTCATGATCTGGGCCAAGATTATGATTTTCACATATGGGTGTGTTGGAAGTAGTGCAATCATTCATTTTGAACCGACTCAAAATGTCATACACATACTTTGTTTGATGAATAAACATCCCATCCGCCTTCTGTTCAACTTGTAATCCCAGAAAGTAGGACAGCTCACCCATAGCACTCATTTCGAACTTGCTCTTCATCACCTGCTCGAACTCTTTACACATGCTTTCATCAGATGACCCAAAGATGATGTCATCCACGTACACCTGTACCAGCAGAAAATCTTCCTTCTTCCTCTTGATGAACAGTGTACTGTCAATCTGACCTCTTTCAAAACCATTCTTTATCAGATGTGTAGACAGTGTCTCGTACCACGCCCTGGGAGCTTGATGTAACCCATACAAAGCCTTATCAAGTTTGTACACTCGATCTGGATAATCTGGATCAACGAACCCATCTGGTTGTGAGACATACACCACTTCTTGGACTTTCCCGTAAAGAAACGCACTCTTCACGTCTAGTTGGTAAACTTTGAAGCCCTTGAATGAAGCAAAAGCCAGAAACAAACGAATTGCCTCCAACCTTGCCACTGGTGCAAACACCTCATTGTAATCAATCCCTTCTTGCTGATTGAAACCTTTGACCACCAATCGAGCCTTGTTTCGCGTGACTATACCTCTTTCATCCTTCTTGCACCTAAATACCCATTTGGTGCCAATCTCTCTTTCACCTTTAGGAAGATCAACCAACTCCCAAACCTTCAACTTTGCAAACTGGGCCAATTCCTCTTGCATAGCTTCAACCCATGAATTGTCTTTAAGAGCCATATGAATGTTCTTCGGCTCCTCTTGGGAAATAAAGCAACTATACAAGCACTCGTTCACTATCCCAGTCTTCTCAATCGACACAAATAAACCTGTATTCGCTGCTATGCTTCTTCTCGTTTGAACACCTGCAGCAGGATCTCCAAGTATCATGTCAACTGGATGATCCCTATTTGCTCGTGTAGTAGCAACCGCATCGACTTCCAAATTGTCACCCAGGTTTGAGCCAACCTCCCCCTGAATATGCTGATCCGCAAACGGATTAATGAAATCCTCCCCCTGATTGGGTTCGGGTTCATCGTCACTGGAATCAGTATCAGCAGCATCTTGGGAAGTTCCCGGAGCATCTGTCATATCAACATTCGATCTAGGCATGAACTCGCCTTCATCATCACCAATCACTGTTTGAATCAGCTGAGACTCATCTGCATTGGAAAACTCAGGAATATTAAATGATTTAAAGACACTTTCATAATCATATAATATAGCTGGTCCACTCGTTGACTGTTGAGGTTTGTATGAAGTAATTTCAACATTAAACACAACCTCAATTTTACCAGTTTTTAGATTAAAAACCCTTTTATTCGGTGCGCCAGGTACGTAACCTAGAAAGTAGCCCTCGTCAGCCACCTCACCGAATTTTTGTTTATCTTTATTTCGCACTATGGTGCAGGGTAATCCAAATGGTTCAAAGCCTTCTAAGTTTGGTTTCTTGTTAAACATTAATTCATGACAAGTCTTGTTAAAACGTTTAACAGTCAAAACTTTGTTTAGGACATAGCAAGCTGTATTCACAGCTTCTCCCCAGAAAAGAACTGGTAGCTTAGAATCTGAAAGCATTGTCCTAGCGGCTTCAATCAACGTCCTGTTTTTCCTCTCAGCAACTCCATTCTGTTGAGGCGTATAAGGAGCAGAATATTGATGTTCAATTCCCTTGCGAAGACAGTAGAGATCCAGAATACGATTCTTGAACTCCGTGCCATTATCACTCCTTATCCTCTTGATCTTTGCATCATGGACGTTTTCCAATTTTGTAAAAAGATCTATCAACATCTCTGCTGTCTCATCTTTTGTACCTAAAAAGAAAACCCATGAATAACGTGAGTAATCATCAGTGACAACTAAACAATAGTACTTTCCACCTATGCTCCTCACGTTCACTGGACCGAATAGATCCATGTGAAGTAATTCGTAAGGGGCATCTATGGAATTTACTGTTTTTGATTTGTGAGGTTTCTTGTGTTGTTTTCCCTTTTGACATGGAAGACATTTGTCTTCCACTTGAAACCTCCGCAATGGAACCCCTTTCACTAGCTCATTTTTAACAAGATAGTTCATTTTGCGATAGTGAATATGGGCCATGCGTCTGTGCCACAACATCGATTCAGCTTCAGATGCTTTTGATAGTAAACACGCCACCACTGCAGTTGGATCCTTTGCACCCATGTCCATGACATAAGTGTCATTTCTCCTTGGCGCTCGCATTACTATCCAATCGTCCGGTATCTTCAAACCTGGTTTCAACACTAATGCTTCATTCTTGGTAAAATGGACCGAGTGACCCTTGTCGCAGACTTGTGACACGCTCATAAGATTGTGTTTAAGCTGCTCAACATAGTTCACTTTGTCCAGTGTGATCTTCCCATTGGTCACCTTTCCTCGACCTGTAATTCTACCACCTTTTGCACCTGCAAAATTCACTTGTCCTCCATCATATTCTTCAAATTCAGTCAACAACCTCGCATCCCCCGTCATGTGCCTGGAGCAGCCACTATCAACATACCACAAGTTGATAATCCTCCTTAGCAGCTCCTGCACACACCAACCAAGAAATTAGTTAGATTGGGGGACCCAAGCCTTAATGGTCTTGGGTCGTCCAAATTCACCAACCACCGGAACGTCCATCCAATATCCATTACTCCTAACTGGAGTCTTGGATCTTAGACCTGTTGGAAATTGATTTTGACTTCCACTAGGTCTTTGGTCCTGAGGGTTCCTATGTGTGTTTGGACTATTTGACCTTTTAAAATTTGGATTTTGATTCCAAGAAGCATTATAGTTATAATTTCTAAAGCCATTGTTATAAAAATTTCGACTACCATTATTTTGGTATCGATTTTGATATTGACCTTGACTTCTGAAATTATTTGTATTTTGATTGTTCATTCTTGGTGAACTGCTTCTAGGTCTCTCAAATCTGCCTGGTGGAGATCTAGGCTGAAATCTAGGTTGATTTCTTTGAAAACGAGGAACTTGTGGAGTTCCTTTTTCAGCCTTATCCTCACCAACAGCAACTGGCTCTGGTTGCTTAGGAGCAGATTTCTTTGGAGAGTTGGACTCTCTCTCCTGCTTATCACCATTCTTCTCTGGTGACTTCTCTCTCTTCCTCTCATTCACCTGTGCTTCATTCGTTTTGTTAGGACAGCAGCTAGCTACATGTCCTTTGGTGTGACATTTGAAGCATGACATCCTTTTCGAAGACTTCTTATCTGAAGCCTTTGAACTAGATTCAGGTTTTGATGATGGTGCCACAGAAGGATTTGGTTTAGTTTGCTTAATTTCAGAATTTTCATTGTTTTTATTTTTAGCAAACTCTACGTTCGATTCATTTTCAATAACAGCTGTTTCGTTTTGCATGTCACTTCCTTGAACAAAACTAATCTTTTTAACAGAAGTTGAGTTTTTAGTCCTAGGTTGTGAGGTTTTCGTTTTCAAAACAGGTTTGCTGTTATTATCCTTCTTGGCCTCATCTCTCTCAGACTCCTCTCCTCGACCTGCTGTGGAACTAATCGGTGCTGTTGACATGAATTTGGTTAGCTCATCTTCATCAGGTAGGAATGAATAATCATGACTAAGAGGAGGTGGGACTTCATTAAAGCCTTGAAATCCCACACTAGTCTTGTCATTACTCTTCTTTAACCCACCCATCATATGTTTCATAACAAAAGTAGAATCCCTGAATTGACCCAATTTCTTTTCAAGTTCAACAATTTTGAGTTGAGCATCTGACAACTCTTTGTTTTTATCAGAAATTTCTTTTGTTTTCTCAGCCATCATGTCATGAGCTAAGTCAATGACTTGAAGTTTTTCATTTAATTTGCAGGTTACGGCTTCAAGTTCACTTTCATAACCTTTTATTTTCTTCAAGTATGACGTTTCATTTCTTTTAGCAAAAAAGTTTGATTCTTTAATTTTTGACATCTCGCTTACCAAACTTTTGTTTTGTGCTGACAACCTGTCAACCTCACCCTGTAGTTCACGACATTTTAAACACACAGAATTAGATTTTACCTCTCCTGTTTGTTTGTCAAGATTGGCCATTAGAGCAGCAAGCTGAGCTTCCAATTGTTTATACTTAGCATCCTTTTCCTCAGCTTCTCTTTCATATTCTGAGTTTTGTTTTTCATCTTCAGCACATGTTGTCTGATCATCTTTCTTTTCTTCAGCTCTATTCTCTACCTTCACCTCAGCATCTTCTTTCACTTCAGCATCATCTACTTTAGCTTCATCATCATCGACTGGAGTAATCTCTGCCATGAATGCTTGAGAGACATCCCCATCATTTTCTAAGTGAATGCTCCAATCATATGAACCCTCTCTTGCAGTAGAGATCAACGCCTTTGAGCTAGAGTTGTTTGATGCATTTCTGTTGTTTGAACTCTGGCTGGAATTATCTTGCTTTTGTTTCTGACATTCCCTAGCAAAGTGCCCATAACTTTGACAATTAAAGCACCTCACTTTGGTCTTGTCGAAACCAACGCTCCTTCCCACAAATTTTCTTCCTGTTCTGTTCATAAACCTTTTCACACGCCTAGAAATCATGGCCATTTGCCATTGCAAATCCATCTCTTCAAGATCATCAGGGTCATAGTCTTCATCTAAAGTAGCAGGATCAGAAATCTTTCCCTGAATATAGTTTTCATAGGAAGCAACAAACGAAGCAAGTAGAGCCAGATGCTCTTCAGCAGACTTCACACTCATTGGCATTGACTTAGCAGTAGTACTCTGCTTAGAAGCTGACGATTTCTTAACTCCTGATGATCCTCCTGAAGCAGCAACAAAACACACATCACCATCCTGATTCACCATAACCTGCTCATTCTCACATGATAAAAACGCAGTAGCAGAGTCGCTAGAAGCGTTGTGAGATGAAGAAGATGTAAGCCCATTGTACACTGCCGGATCGTGAACCTGATCATATCCAGTATCTTTCTTCTTCATGCTGAGCTCATAAGCTCTCAACTTTCCTACAACCTCTTCAAGCTCTTTTGTTTCATAATCTGCTTCACCCTTGATCATTAAAGTGTAGATATCCCACTTAGTAGGCAAAGCATCTAGCAGCTTGTCATTCTTCTCTACATCAGAATAGCAATCGATCTCATAATTGTCCATTTCTGACATCAGATGGTAGTAACGAGTAATGACGTCTTCAAGTGACTCATGCTTCATGTACTTGAAAACAGCAAACTGCTTCTTTAGTAGATCAATCTTGTTCTTTTTGACATCAACATTACCAGCGTATCTTTTCTCCAAAGCATCCCACATATCCTTTGAGTTAGTGTACTTTTTGAAGGTATGTTTGATGCTATCAGGCAACGACATTTTGATTGCAGCCAAGGCTCTCTTTTCAGCCTCATACATCTTTTTATCATTATCTTGCATGTTCACATATTCTGTTCGACGTGGTCTGCCCTCAAAGTCGTGTGTTGGATTTACGTAACCATCTTCGATGCATATCCACATGCGCGTATCCTGATATTCAATGAAGGACTGAAAACGATCCTTCCATGTTAGATAATTTTCCACCTTCATCATCTTAGGTGGTTTGTTGGTAGTACCAACCTCATGCTCCATCTTCAACAGCTCGTTCAAAGTAGACATGTTTGACATCTTAACGTTAACAGACTGAGAAAACCGTACAGAAGTCGTCCGAAAACAGTGGTTACCAAATTACACCGTTAGAATCGTCTCGAAAAGAGACGAATCCAATGATATATAATGTTAAAAACCGAAATCGGGATTTTCCAGACTCTTTTTTTTTTTTTTTGTCCTAAAAATCACACGAGTTCAACGGTGCAAACGGTTCTGTCTAACGAGTTACGGATCAATTTCTATTTGCAAAACACCGAAAAATTTCCGACGCTTGCCAACTGAAATTCCACCACTTAAATTCTCTCTTAATTTCGCTGGTTTATGCTTAATTTCGCTAGGTAATCAGTTAAATTCGCTGATAAGGTTCGCTGGTAAGGTTCAACAGTCAATTTCGCTGATAAGGTTCAACAGTCAATTTCGCTGATAAGGTTCAACAGTCAATTTCGCTGATAAGGTTCGCTGGTTATTTTCGCTGCTCTATTTCGCGAATACGACGAACAGTAAATTCGCCGAGAATCGTAATAACTTCGCTGTGGAAAGTTATACGATCACCAAAGTCGCCTTTGGATTTAAGTTCGCCGGTAAGTTTGCTGGGTTAAGTTCGCAGATCAGTCAAAATCGCCAGAAACAGCTAAATTCGCCCAGCAGCTATGGAAAGTCAATCTGTTCGAATTTTTGAAGATTTTTCAGATTTTCCAACACTTATCTGCAAAATCAAAACACCAAATCAGCAACTTAAAACCGAAAATTATGAAGAACTGATTTAATAAACACGAAGAACACGAAGAACAGTCTTCGAATCTTCAAGTCTATCAGCCACAAACTATTCCAGAATCAGCCAAATCTTTCCAGAAAAATCTGCAAACCAACAAACAAAACAAACCAGAAGATCAAAACAGTCAACAAAAATAAAAAATCAGAATCAAAACACACCAAAATTTCGAAAATTTTAAAACCCTAATTATCAGGTTTCAAAAATTTCGAATTTTTACTCCCTGTTTCTGCAACAAACAATTCTGAACCGAGCAATCAAGAGCCTAACGCTCTGATACCAATTGTAGGTCCCCTTAAGTCTTATGGATCGTCACAGAATCGTCTTTCTAATCAAGAGTGCGGAATCCTCTTGATCAGAATCAGCAGAAAACGTGTAGGAAACAGAATTCACTTTCAACTGGGTTTCTATTGATTATCAAACTTGCGTATTACAACCAACCAAACCCTAATTCGTCTAAGACTATGTCTCTCACGAAATTGCTCTCTCACACAACTGTTTTGGCTGATTAACTGATTAACTGATCAACCTAAACCCTAAAGCCTAACCTTGTTTATATAACACAAGGTTTACTATTTGGACTAGGTCAAAGACTCCTGGGCTGCGAATTGGACAGGCCCAATTCGCCCCCCATCACCCAATTCCTTGGGTTTAGTTAGCCCAAACATAACAACTAACTATTACAAAGCTAAACCCGCTAACTGTTTATCGTTTTTAACTAATTACAAGATATCCAAAGACCAAATCTAAGCTGTTGTCACAAACATGCACCAACAGTTAGATCACTTACAGAAGTTGAGTCTTGCTTATAGAGCAGAGATGGATGCTTGGGAGCTTCTTAGAATGATCAGTAATTGTGTTTTGAGTTGTGTGAATGTTGTAACCACAACATGGCCTTTTATAGTGAAAAATGAACCCCAAGATCATTCCACATTGGCCTATGCTGATCATGGATCATGGGCAGGTGTCCCTAAGGGATATGGGTCGAGTAGGGGGCGCCCATGCTCCATTAATTATGTGTATGATCGTTCACAAGCTCCAAAAGGCAAGAAACTATAACAATTCTGCATCTGGGCACTTTACGCGACCCGCATGGAAGTTCCATGCTTGTTTAATGCGGGTCGCCTGATATTCAAATATCAGGCGTGTAGTTTAGGAGGCTCGCGTCCCGCCTCAACTTATCCCATAACACAACGCGGGTCGCGAGAGGTCAGATTTCCAGAAATTTTAAATCTTTTGTAATGATTATCAGAATCCGGTAATTAATAACGAAATCTTTCGTAATGATTTACCTGACCTTTCGGGTTTGAAGGGGTAACTTTGCGGTTTGGCCCTCGGTTATTTACCGATAGGGGCCTCGTGTTATTTACCCGCATTATTAAGTCCCCGGTTAGTTTATTAATTATTTGGAAAGCCTTAACTTTCACTGTTGACGCTTTTAGCCCTTCTCATACGAATTTGAGTATAACTCTTTCGTCTTAAGACGGAACTTCGCGGAATTTATACAGTATATTCTAGTGAGCGTATAATACTGTTACGAAGCCTTGGGAACGTTAAAGGGTCACTCAGAGGTATAATTAAACATGTTGACACAGTTAACCCCTGTAGCTCGTAATCTCTCACTTTCTTCCGCGTTTCGCTTCCGTAAGATCTATGATTTATTCGTTTGAAGGTACAAGCGTTATTTAGGGTTACTATACAGTATATTTACCCTTGTTGACATTTATAACCCTCGAATTTATATACTTTCAAGGTTTGTCAAAATTGGTCCTTTATTCAATATCAATGCCACGTGTAAACAATTGATACGTGTTAACACATTATTGGACGCAAAAATTCGAGGTGTTACATCCTCACCCCCTTAAAATAAATCTCGACCCGAGATTTACTTAAATAAATAGGGGTACCTTTCTTTCATTGTGTCTTCGACTTCCCACGTATATTCGGGACCTCTACGAGCATCCCATTTGACCTTTACAATCGATACGTGCTTTCTTCGAAGTTTCTTCACCTGTCGATCTTCAATCGACAAAGGTTTTTCTATAAACTTTAAGCTCTCATCTATATGCACATCTGTATGTGGAATCACCAACGATTCATCGGCGAAACACTTTTTGAGATTGCAGATGTGGAACACATTGTGAATTCCATCGAGCTCTTCAGGCAAGTTCAACTTATAGGCGACTGACCCGACCCGTTCAATGACCTCAAAAGGTCCTATGTATCTCGGACTCAGTTTGCCTTTCTTGCCGAAACGCATCACCCCCTTCCAGGGTGATACCTTAAGCAACACTTTTTCACCTACTTCGAAGTGAAGATCCTTACGTTTTGGATCGGCGTAGCTTTTCTGCCTATCGCGGACAGCCTTGAGACGTTCCCGGATCTGGACAATCTTGTCCGTTGTCTGGAAAACAATCTCTGGTCCTGATAATTGGACCTCCCCTACTTCCGCCCAACAAACAGGCGATCTACATTTCCTACCATATAATGCCTCGAAAGGCGCAGCCTTTATGCTGGTGTGGTAGCTATTATTGTAGGAGAATTCGATCAGGGGTAGATTCTTATCCCAGTTACCGCCTAAATCGATTGCACATGCACGAAGCATGTCTTCTAGCGTTTGGATAGTACGCTCACTTTGACCGTCCGTCTGTGGATGGTAAGCCGTACTAAAGTTTAAACGCGTGCCCAAAGATTGCTGGAAACTCTTCCAGAAATGAGACGTGTACCTGGTATCCCTGTCGGAGATAATAGTCACAGGTATACCGTGTAGAGCTACAATCTTATCAACATACAGTTGGGCTAACATATCGGAGCTATACGTCTCCTTGATGGGTAGAAAATGAGCTGATTTAGTCAGCCTATCGACTATGACCCATATTGTATCATTTCCTTTCCTGGTTTTGGGTAACTTGGTTATGAAGTCCATAGTTACGCATTCCCACTTCCACTTAGGAAGTTCAGGCTGTTGTAGCAAGCCAGACGGCTTTTGGTGCTCGGCTTTGACTTGAGCACAAGTCAAGCACTTTGCTACATGGGCGGCTACAGACTTTTTCAAGCCTATCTACCAATAATTTGCCTTTAAGTCTTGATACATCTTATCAGCACCAGGATGAACTGAGTATTTGGAACTATGGGCTTCCTGGAGAACAACATCTCGTAGTCCTCCATAAATTGGAACCCATATACGTCCGTTCAATCTAAGGATTCCATCCTTGCTAAGAGTCAACTGCTCTTCAGTTACTCCCAGCTTTTCATTAGGATAATTAGCTTCCAACACAGCCTCTCGCTGTGCAGCTAATATCCTCTCAATCAAATTGTTCTTGACTTCAATGCTCTTGGCATTGATTCGAATAGGTTTTACCCTTTCTTTCCTGCTTAAGGCATCAGCGACCACATTCGCTTTGCCAGGATGGTACCTGATCTCGCAATCATAGTCATTCAAGGTTTCCATCCAACGGCGCTGCCTCATGTTCAACTCCTTTTGGTTGAACAGGTGCTGGAGGCTTTTGTGATCAGAATAAATCACAAATTTAATACCATAAAGGTAGTGCCTCCACAATTTCAGTGCAAATACAACGACACCCAACTCCAAATCATGGGTGGTGTAATTCTTTTCATGCACCTTTAATTGCCTTGAAGCATAGGCAATCACCTTGCCCTTCTGCATAAGCACACACCCCATGCCCGTGTGTGATGCATCGCAGTAAACTACGAATTCATCAGTACCTTCAGGTAATTTCAACACAGGTGCGTTGCTCAGCTTTTGCTTCAGGATTTCGAAGGACTCTTGTTGCTTTGGGCCCCAAATGTACTTTTCTTTCTTCTTGGTCAAGGAAGTCAAGGGTGCAGCAATCCTCGAAAAATTTTCAATAAATCTCCGGTAGTATCCTGCTAACCCCAGGAAACTGCGGATTTCGGTAGGCGTCTTTGGCTCTTGCCAGTTCATGACTGCCTCTACCTTAGCGGGATCCACTTGGATACCACGCTCACTCACAACGTGTCCTAAAAACTGAACCTCTCGTAGCCAGAATTCACATTTCGAGAATTTGGCGTAGAGTTTCTCACGCTGTAGTAATTCGAGAATGCAACGGAGGTGCTTCTCGTAGTCAGCTTGGTTCTTGGAATATATAAGGATATCGTCGATGAAGACTATGACAAATTTGTCCAAATACGGCTTGCAGACGCGATTCATGAGATCCATGAACGCAGCCGGTGCATTCGTGAGCCCAAAAGGCATCACTAGGAACTCGTAATGACCATAGCGAGTCCTAAATGCTGTCTTATGTACATCTTCATCTCTGACCCTTAGCTGATATAGCCCGACCTTAAGTCGATCTTTGAGAAGTAGCTCGCTCCTTGCAGCTGATCGAACAGATCATCGATCCTCGGCAAAGGATATCTGTTCTTTATGGTAACTTTATTTAGCTCTCGGTAGTCGATGCACAACCGCATCGATCCGTCCTTCTTCTTTACAAATAGGACTGGTGCTCCCCAGGGAGATGAACTTGGCCTGATAAAACCTTTCGCCAGCAGTTCATCCAACTGGGTCCTCAGTTCTTTCATTTCCGTTGGAGCTAGCCTGTAAGGTGCTCTTGCTATCGGAGCCGCTCCAGGAATGATGTCTATTCTGAACTCCACTTGTCTATCTGGTGGCAAACCAGGTAGTTCTTCAGGAAAAACCTCGGGGTATTCAGAAATGACAGGAAGATCCTCGATCTTCGGCTTCGGTTCTTCAACTATCACCTGAGCCATGTAAATTACACAGCCTCTGTTCAAACACCTTGAAGCTTTGAGCATAGATACGTCCTCGGGTAACCCGTACTGCGTATCTCCTCGAATGGTAAGCGATTCACCACTCGGAGTCTTTAAAACTATCTGCCTCTTGCCGCAAATGATTTGGGCCTGATTATGGGATAACCAGTCCATGCCTAGCACAATGTCAAAGCCCGCTAATTTGAAGGGAAGTAGAGATAAAGGAAAAGAATGGTTCCTAATGGACATTTCACATCCTTCTAGAACAGTTGAGACGGTTTCTATCGTGCCGTCTGCTAACTCTACTTCGTATTTCATATCAAGGGTTTTGATAGGCATATTTAGTAGTTGGCAAAATTTATGGTCTACAAAGGATTTATCAGCGCCAGAATCGAATAGTACTCTTGCAAATATATTATTTACGAGAAAAGTACCTGTAAGCACATTGTCGTTCTGAACCGCTTCCTTTGCATCCATGCGAAAAACTCTCGCATTTGACTTCTTTGTCTCTTCCGCCTTCTTGGCATACTTAGGGCAGTTACTCTTGATGTGCCCCTTTTCATTACAACCATAGCAGGTTGCATCCTTGATCTTTTTGCACTCCACAGTCTTATGATCCTTGGACTTGCATAGTCCACAGGAAGGAGTCTTTGATTGCGACTGTGAGTTCGATGCAAATCTGCATTTCCCAGAGTGGGGTTTCTTGCAGATTTTGCAGTTGGGCCTTTCACCAGTTTGCCCATCCTTCTTTGCCTCCGACCCTCTTTTTCCTTCACCGCTTCCACGGTGCTTCTTCCCTGATCTTCGTGAGGTATCATCCTCACGTTTTCTCTTCTCAGCCTCCTTGTTCCTTAGTGTCCTCAGACGGACAGCATCTAATGTTAGAGACAAGGAGAGGTCAGTAACTGACCTGAAGGTCGTCGGCCGAGAGGCCTTTACACTCGCCTTTATTGCAGGCTCCAAGCCCCCAATAAAACGGGCGATTCTTCGAGGTTCTGGTGTCAGAAGGTATGGGACCAGACGAGACATTGTATTGAAGCTCGTCAAATATGCCTGGCAGTCCAGGTTCGTCATCACCAGTGACACAAAGTCAGCCTCGATCTTCTCAACCTCATGCTGAGGGCAGTAGTTTTCCTTAATGAGAGCAATAAATTCCTCCCATGTCATCTTGTACAAAGCAGACTTACCAGATGCCTGCACCAACGCCCTCCACCATGCCAGGGCCTCGCCCTTAAATGACTGGGACACATATTTCACCACATCCCTCGCTGCACACCCGCTGATGTCCACAATAGTGTCCATCTCATCTAGCCAGGTGATACAATCAACAGCACCTTTCTCCCCTGTAAATTCCCGGGGCTTACAAGATACAAAGTATTTGTAGGTGCAACCCTTAGCATTTGATGCATCAGTATATTCTCTATCGCGATGGACGCTGTTCTCAGTGGACGAGTGTTTGTCGTCATCTTTCTTGGGTTGAGAGGGTGGTTTGGAGTGTGTCTTTGGTTTAGAGGGTGGCTTTGACACGGTTCTGCCTTGGGACTCAGTATATTGACGATCAAGAGCTGCCTGAACAACATTGTCAATCAGAGCCTTCAGTTGTGCGCCTGTCAAATGCACTGGCGTATTGTCGTAGTCATCTTCATTAGTATGGCTATTCTCTCCGTTGGGATCCGCCATTGTAACTTGAATCTGTTACAGAAGATAACAAAATTTTATTCAGGAGTTTATTATATAATTGTCTTTTATGACAATTTGTCAACCATGGTACAGAGACCATATTTGGTTAACTTATTATTTCATTACATATTAGGATTTGAATATATCCTATTTCAGCTATATAAATAGTATTGGCGGCATAAAGCCTAACCATGATGATGTTTTATAATATTAGCCGAGATTTCAGAGAATCAAAGGCATAGAGGTTTGAACCGTAGTTCTCCTACCCCTTTCTGGCAGGGAGTCATAGACCACCACTGTTTTTTTTTGTCGTTATAAGACAATTATTTCGGCCCATAGGCACTACACCTCTAATGGATGTTTTTAATATGGTTGGCCCGTAGGCACTATATCTCTAATGGATGTTTTAATATGGTTGGCCCGTAGGCACTACATCTCTAATGGATGTTTTAATAAGGTTGGCCCGTAGGCACTACATCTCTAATGGATGTTTTAATATGGTTGGCCCGTAGGCACTACATCTCTAATGGATGTTTTAATATGGTTGGCCCGTAGGCACTACATCTCTAATGGATGTTTTAATAAGGTTGGCCCGTAGGCACTACATCACTAATGGATGTTTTTATAATACTGGCCCGTAGGCACTACATCACTAATGGATGTTTTAATAATATTGGCCCGTAGGCACTACATCACTAATGGATGTTTTAATATTATTGGCCCGTAGGCACTACATCACTAATGGATGTTTTAATAATATTGATCACCTTTATTGGTGATTTAACCCACGATTTATAAATCATTTAGTTGGGTTTTGAAATCCTTAAAGGATTTATTGTATAAGAATGACGTGCGTGATTTTAACGAATCACATCTGCCATGATGGTTAACATGCGTACAGAGGTTAACAGGGAATCAGAATCTTTTTAACTAGGTCGTACCATCTTGACTGGATCTTAAAAGACACCAAGCTAGGTTTCACCTTTTAAGATTCTTTATTTAGGCAGATCAATTAAAAGGATTGGTTTTGATTTATTTTATACATATTAAAACAAAACTCATAACATACATTCCATAATCTCAAATACAATTACATATCGCCCTAAACGGGTCTTTCAAATAGTGCATACCTCCATAGAGGTTTAAAATAAGTGACAAGTTCACGCAGGGACTAATACAAGATAGGTGTCCATGTAAGGACTAAAAGATAAGTCCACGTAGGGACTGAAATTCGATAAGTGTCCACGCAGGGACTTATTTCAAAATAGAAATTACATTAGTACAACTATTAAGGGCTAGTGGTCACGTTTCTTCTTTTTGCCCTTTAGTAGGTTCGCCAAGCCTTTGAGAAATCCTCGGTGGCTCTTTTTCTCTTCTTCGAACTCTCTCTCCACTCGATCTAATCGATGGAGTATTTCTTGCTGTTCAGGAGGAGAAAATCGTGGTTGTGGCGCTTGTTGCGGAACTGGAGATCTGGGAGGTATTGGATACCCATGAGCTGAGTAGTCCGGTGGTCCCATGTTTCCATGTGCTCCGTCAGGGTAGCGCGCATTATTTCTTGCCGACACCACATATGGGTCGCGCTCATAGCCGTAGTTGTATTGTGCTTGTGACGGTTCGAACGGGTTGTAAGCCGTTGGACCCGTGTAAGCAGGTATGGGTTGGTCATACCCGAATGGTGGCGAATTTTGTGCAGCTGGTGCGGAGTTCGCCTCCTGTATAGGACTTGAAGGTCCTTCTTCTTGTAGTGGCGGATAGTGGCTACTACTAGAATGTCGAGGAGTGCTGAAGTGGATACCCCCTCCTCCTCGTGTAGACATACGAGCATTCGTCCTCCTACGCCTTGGCGGATCAGGTATTACTGGTTGCGCCGGTGGCGGAGGTGGTGGCGTAACTGCCTCAAAGCGTGAATCCTCAGAGGGATCCTGTGGATGTCGCGGTTGTTGAGATGTCTGTTGAGGTGGCGTGTAGTACCACTCATGTCGGTCAAATAACGCTTGGAAACTGTCTGGTCCCTGATAGGGTGTGCCATGGAAGGATGACCCATCAGAGACTTCTATCGGATGCGTGGGCGTACCACGGGCTGGTTCAGTAGGATCCTCATCTTCCTCCATGGGATCTTCAGAAAAGTGGTCTTGTGGCCCTAATGGAACAAAGCCCGAAGGTTCCTATATGTAGTCGGCCGGATTAAACTGACCTATGTAGTATGGAGTAGGGTCGTCATAATTCCGGGTCGATACCGAACGTTGTAGAGGTATGAAGGAAGGTTGTGGGTTGTTGGGATCATTTTCTGAGTTTGGCCCAAAGGAGTGCCGATAAGATGGCGTCGAGCTGTGTGAGGTGGAATGCCTCGCGGGTTCGTAGAGATCTCTCCGTCGTTGTGGTTCTTCGCTCCGTGTCATCGAAGGATGTCTTGTACCAGATGGTCCAGCTTCGTTATCGTGATGTGTCACGATCTCTCCTCTGCCTCTTCTTCCCCTTCCTCTTCCTCGGAATATAACAGGTAGCATTTTCCTGCTCCAAAACTTATTAAAAATCGAATCGAAAATAAAGACAAAAAGGAGTATTAATCCGAATTTGTCCTAAGTTATTGTCTAGACTCAAGTATGTGCAATTGTGTCATTGAGATTAAACACAATAGGATAGTGTTTAATTCACTCAATGTTGGCTCTGATACCAACCTGTCACACCCCGATTTCCACGTGTCTCACCGGTGGGCCCGGTGGGGGATTACCGTGACGATGTTGGCAACAATATAGTCAAACCACACAATTATATAATGCACAGCGGAAGCTTAAGATAACTATATAAACTTCAACCTCTGGTTGTAATATCAAATGTATTACAGAAGTTGAATATATCCACAGCGGATCAAAAGTAATAAATATTGTTCATTCAGATGCAGCATCGAGTTTGCGAGACTATGCACGATGCTTAGGACGCCTAAACCAGCCCATTACGTATAGTACCTGCATTTAATCTTTTTGGGGAAAATACGTCAGTTTACACTGGTAAATACATTCAACTGACACATTTGAAAATGTTTATTTAAAATTGATTTGAATGCACAAGGCACAAACTCTTTTATAACTTGGGAAAATTATAATAAAATCTTGTGAACGTTTTACATGTTCTTTTATGCGTTCAGTAGCCCGGGTCGTGCCGGGTTAAAGATTTATAGACACACCACATTGCGTAAAACCGTAGTACAAAAACCAACGGCTACGTCTTTTAATTTAATGTCGACACTTTATACCGGGTGTACGCCTACACCGGGATGTCGATGGTCGTGGCCATTTCGTAAAATGATGCCAAGGATATCCGGGACAACGGTCATTAAACCCCCCAAAGGCTTTTAAGAAACAAAACTGTTTAAATGAGCCGATCATATTATTTAATTAACCACCTAAGCGATGGAAGAATATAATGCTCAATCAAGCGGTATTAATATACCGTAACCCAAGCCCATATAGGGGAAATAAGTTAAAGTATTTACCTTTGCAAGTATATTTCCTTAATTGGATTAAATCACCGATAGCTTTTACTGGGGCTCCTAATCTGGAACGAAGGTTTTAATTAACCTCTTAGAATCCTAACGAGTCGTTATAATGGCCGTAGCCTAGACTGGTTGGTTCCGATATATATAGATATGGTTTAATCGCGCGAAAAGGCGAAAACCGAGAGTGGAATGTGATTCTGCCCTAAACAAGTTCAGAGACTCGTTTTATATGGGTTCAAGATTCACACTCTGGATTTTGGGGTTCAAATAATATAATTTGACCCGTATCGGCTAATTTATGAAAACTTGTTTCATAAGCCGAACCGTGCGCGCAATAGGCGAAACGGTTAACCATGAGAGTCGTACGCTTATTTCCTAAGTCAATATGCCTTAAATAGGTTGTGGTATCAGTAGGATACCATCTGTGATGCCCGTAACGAGTTTAAGTTAATATTATGCCCCGTAGGGGCTTTTCGGTCATTTTAAAGATTTTTAAAGAGAGCTTTTCGAGTTCTACAGGAAATCTGAGTTTCCCGAACAACTTATAAGGCTTAAAATACTTTATTTATTATTTAAAATCAGTAGCAACTGGAATCGGGTCAAAAGACCTTGTAGAACTCATGTTTTGGCCGAAAAGGGCATATTCGGTATTTACCGAACCGTAGCCATAACCGCAGGTTATGAGCGAGGTAAAAATTATTAAAAATCTTTAAAATTCCCAAAATATTATTTTAATACAGTGGGTAAAAGTTTTGGTGACGAAATCTTGGTTTAGATAGGTGTTATGCTAATTGCGCTGTTTATTACAAAAGTTTATTTAATTTGCGCTAATTAGCATATCTCCCATTCTAGACCTCGGTTTGACGTGAAACTTTACGGACATGCTTATAATTTACTAAGCAAGGTTCTGGTCCATTCACGTGTCCGAAATACTCGTTTTATTTTCAAAAGGCCGTTACGGTCAACTTTTAGGCGATTAACGGAAATGCGTAGAAGACTCGGATAACTCATGAACCGATCACAGAGGTTTATATCAACATGTGACCTGGTCCTAAGAGAGTCCTAAGGTATATCTATACCTCACTAAAACGGGTCAGAACTGAAGTCAAAGCAAAAGTCAAACTTTTGCGACATTCGGCTCCGAACCGGGTCAATATAGCAAATGGTCGATTCAAACGAGCGCAAACCAGTTTATATACTTAATATCATATTTTATGAGTGTCAAAACAGGTTTCATAACATATACATTATAGATTATGCATAAATCGCTAAAATAGCTTTCTGTTGACTTTTTAACCGCACGTTTGACTCGATATTTGACATAGTTAGAGTGGTGATCAGGGGGAACCCTTTTAGAGGTTTATTACCCACATAAATACCAACTCATAACCACTTTTGATTCGTCATAAGACTGATCCATTACTGAGTTATTTTAAAGTCAAACCGTATTTACGACGGTTTGGTTTTTAGCCATTTACTAAGGAAATGTGAAACCACAAAGGGTTAGATCACTTACAGAAGTTGAGTCTTGCTTATAGAGCAGAGATGGATGCTTGGGAGCTTCTTAGAATGATTAGTAATTGTGTTTTGAGTTGTGTGAATGTTGTAACCACAACATGGCCTTTTATAGTGAAAAATGAACCCCAAGATCATTCCACATTGGCCTATAATGATCATGGATCATGGGCAGATGTCCCTAACGGATATGGGTCGAGTAGGGGGCGCCCATGCTCCATTAATTATGTGTATGATCGTTCACAAGCTCCAAAAGGCAAGAAACTATAACAATTCTGCATCTGGGCACTTTACGCGACCCGCATGGAAGTTCCATGCTTGTTTAATGCGGGTCGCCTGATATTCAAATATCAGGCGTGTAGTTTAGGAGGCTCGAGGCCCGCCTCAACTTATCCCATAACACAACGCGGGTCGCGAGAGGTCAGATTTACAGAAATTTTAAATCTTTTGTAATGATTATCAGAATCCGGTAATTAATAACGAAATCTTTCGTAATGATTTACCTGACCTTTCGGGTTTGAAGGGGTAACTGTGACAACCCTCTCAAAACCAGGTATCCGTACGACTTAATTAATTATTAATTATTGCCTAATTACTGTGCTTTACTGAGTTTGCTGATAAACTGCTACTTGATTTTTGGTACTTGTACATATCTGCATCATACTTTGATATTTCTGTCACTACACTACTTAATTGCTGAACCTTAGTGACAAACGTGATGCACAAAAGCACAGTAGCACTAAACGGATACACAGTGAACATGCTGATATAGCCAGCATCAGGCAAACACTGCCTCTAAAGGCCTAAATGAGCCAGAATTATTTTACTACACCCATAGTGTGTGTAGGGATACAAGGGTTGTATGATTACGTCTCTAGGAATAAGATATAGAGATTTGGATGTGCCTAAAACATACTTTAAGCACGAAACACAGCACTTTTATTTACACACTAGCTTCTAGCTAATTAATAAAGTGCCAAAATATGAGGAATTATTCCCGACACTTTGCAGAATAAATTGTGTCGCTAAAGATATTATTTATGACGCTTAACGGATATCTTAAGCACTTTAACGGATTACTATCCGACCGAACAACCGGACAATACCCGGAACATAAAAATATTGCCAAAATTAATATTAGTACTTTTCTGAGCCAGTTAGGGTCCCTGATTACCCTAACACCCGCTTTTGATGCATTAAACAACTAACGGGGTTAGACCTTAAAGTTAACGCACTTAACCAAACTGAACCGTAACTGAACAATTGGAAACGAACCGAGCACCATTACAACTCAATGGAATCGGCCAACTAGTGGGGCCAAGGAGAGTACGCTTTTGAATATTTAATTGGATTGCACGAGGATCGAGACAACTTTCTCTATAAATAACATCACCTCTCACACACACAAACACACACACCTCACCTTCACTCTCTCTCCCTCTCCCTCTCCCTCCTCTCGGCCGAGATCACCACCACCCCCACATCCGTTTTTCGGTTCAAGTCTTGACATTCCAAGGGTATACAAGTGTCGGTGGTTACGTACAACGGAGCTCGGAACAAACGGAACGCGGAGGACCTCTACCGTTTGCTATTATCCACGCAGTTTTCGACTAGTTTCTTCCCTAGCCCCGAGCTAGAGGTATAACGTTTAAAACTCATTTTTGGTCATGTCTAAAGTGGTTAAAAAGATATTTGTCGGTTGAATGTCGGTAACCCGCTTGATGGAACTTTAAAGTTTGCTAAAACGTGAATATCGTTGGTTAAAAGCTCAAAACGCGTGTAAATGTCGTAGTACTTGAATATGTTGATTAATATGGCCTGATCTACGATGTGGTGGCTCTCATCATCGTTTAACCCGACTTTGTTCGGATCACGTATCTTGACATACACTTGTTTCTTGTGTACAAGGGTTAAAAGGTGAAACTCCACCACACGGGAAACATGAACTTGTGTAAAAATGTTTTAACATGAAAAATAGTATTTAAAACAAGCCGATCTACGTATGTACAAGTGGTATATTCGTAGGACCGGGTGTCGAGAAAATCATGTTTTAATAAAAATGGATAAAGTGTTAACAAATACGATTTCTATAAACTACAAGTATAGAAACACTTGTAGAATAAAAGATCCGACAAAATAACAATGTTTACAAAAATTGTCGGGAAGTTGTAAGAAGTAAGTTGTTCTAAAAACGAGGTTTTTGCAAGACTAAGTTATGCTATATATAGATCCACTAAAAATAACGAGATCTACACCGTAGTTTTTGTAAAAACTACAAGTTCATGAAACAACGCGGTTTTACATTCTAGTCTTCTATTTGATGTGTTGAAAATTGATTTGGTTGATTTGATAAATTGTTGAGATGATTTGTAAAAGAAAATGATACGCTTGAAAGCGTGGCCACCTCCAGTTACAGGGGAAACTCTGGCGAAATTTTCTAAAAATCTAACACTTAGAATTATTTAACAAGTGTTAGACTACTTTGACATGTTTTCAAAAATATATTTTCGCCACAACTTTATTTATAAATAATCGGAGGTGGGATTTTCACAAAACTAAAAGTGATAAATATTTATTCGGTAAATATATTTTGTCACCTCACTGTTTATGATTATTTTGTGAAAATGTATAAATATTATTTTTAGAGTAAAAATAATATTTACTAACCTTGTCAAGCCCGAAATAATACAAACGCCTTCACGGCAAACATATAAGTTACAACGGTAATTTCTATTACCACCTAATCACCAAAACGTAACTTACGCTTTATTCGGAAGTGTTCATAAGCACGTATATTGTCAATATATTATTTTGGGAAAATATTATGAGAAAAAGGAAATATATTATTTTTGAGAAAAATAAATATATTTTGGAATAAGAAATAAAATATATTAAGTGGGACTTAATAAAATGATATAAATACACATGTATTTAAATCCCCCATCCTTGGGAAGGAGAATGCGTATCAAATATATACACGGAACGGTTGCCTAACTGTTTCCAATGATGTAAACTATGAAGCTAAAGCACGGCCATCCGTCTAATAGAATTAGCACATGTAGGTCGTTGCACAGCACTTGGATATTGGATTGCTTGATTTTGTGACGCGCTCACTGTGAGTTCATGTCCCCCTTTTCTCTTAACTGTTTTCAGTTTTATAAACTGCGGGGGTGAAATACATGTTACAATGATTATGGATATGTTATACATGGTATGATTAGCATAAGGAGGGTTATTACTTAGATCATGTGAGTGGGTAGGCAGAAACTTGAGGCCATTAATCCTCGTTGAGGACCGAGGGACAGGAGCGGTAGATCTATCTGGGTGTAGCGAGCCCAGCCTCAGGTCCAGCATAACGGACCTCGGGGTGACTTAGTGCCCGACGCATAAATCCGCTAGGTTTGAGTCATCCCTACTTGCACTTCACACATATCAGTGGACTTGCAACCCATTGGTGATCTCTTTTATTTCCTTATTTGCTACATACCAGGGTTTTTGATAAAGATAAAGGTTTATTTACTCATTTTCGCATGAACTCGCTCAACATTATTGTTGATTTTTCAACTTACATGTATTTCAGGGAATTAAGGATCTGGCACGGTTTAGCAGGATTTCCCGCTGCATTTAGATTCAGAGTCATCCGGGGTTCAAGGCTCATGGCTCTTTCCTGGACAAGCCATGGCCCCTGAACCATGTTTATTTTGTTTGCATTGTGATAGTAGTTGTACTGTTTAAGACAAGTAATGGTTGTTGGGTGTTTACCCATTTAGACAATGTTTGACAATTTTATTTTCAATGGATGACTTTGCATGATTTTAAATTCATATAGCTTGTTATGGTTAAGCTATGGTATTAAGAAGTCACACCAAATTAACCACGCTTCCGCAAAGCCAGGGTGTGACAGCTTGGTATCAGAGCTCTGATCATAGCGAACTAGGGTTCATTTTGAGTCTAGACTATGATCACTAGGGCTCTCACGAAAATGTTTTTTTTCTGCATACCACTTAAGTCCAGATCCAAAACTTTTTATAAACAAATGTTGAGCATATTTTATTATTTTAGGCTCAGTCTGGGAGGCTGAGGCTCGGTCTGGGAGGTCGAGGCTCGATCCAATCGATCGAGGTAGTTGTCTAGTGGGACTAGGGAGTCAGTCTGGGAGGCTGGGAAATGTTTGTCTAGTGGGACTAGGGAGTCAGTCTGGGAGGCTGAGAAAAGTTGGCTAGTGGGACTAGGAAGAACAGTCTGGGAGGCTGGGAGGCTAGTGGGACTAGGAGGAATATGTGATTATTATGTGGTAACTTGTGTGATTACCTGATTTACTGATATTTGTACATACTTGTGATTGTATTACAGACTCATGGATACCTCAGATACAGGAGATTCGGACACTACTGGACCCCGACCCATGGAGTCAGACGAGAGTATGTCATCAGAGCACGAGGTGCACACCTCGGATTATACCAGTACAGACGACGACGACTTTCAGCCATTCGCACTACCTGACGGCGTCGATGAGCCCATCGTTGGTGGTCCTGCTGCGGATCTTCCTCTCGCTGTGATTCCCGCCCCGATTCCTCTTGCATCCTACCCAGCTTATGAGCTTATGCTTGATGCCGAGGCTGGTGACGATATTGATCTTTTCGATGATGAGCTATACGAGGACGAGGATCCTGACCCAGCTCTTTTGCCCGCTGGCGGTCTTTTGATGATCGCCGGTGCTCCTGCCGGAGACTCGCCTGTTCATTCTCCAGCTCCAGACTCCTTTGAGTCTGTGGCATCTGCTCCATCACATGTGGCGAGCACGCAGCTTTTCGTTCATGACTCGGATCCTGACCAGGCGTCATCTGCCGCCCCTATGCCGAGCTTTGTTTTTGAGCATGACGATATCGAGGATTCTGACCCTGTATTTCCTCCTGGATTCGATCCAGACCGTGATATTGAGTTCGTTCATATGGACCAGCCTGTAGAGGACCCCGTTGACCCTGCCGACCCTTTTGATCCTATCGATCCGGACTTTGACTTCGATATGGCGTTTGACGATCCCGAGCCTGCAGTAGCTCCAGAGCAGGCCGCTGCTTTCGATCCCGCACATGAGCATGGTTTGGCACATGCTGATGTTCCTGTTGATCCTATTTTGGCGGGTCAGCCACTTGGCGATGTTCCTGTTGATGATATTCCTTTGTTAGATGCTGACCATGTTGTTGATCCTCTTGTTGACCCTCTGATCGCTGACATTCCAGTTGACCCTCATGTCGATCATATTGATCCTGTTGTTGCTCACGTTGATCCTGTTGTTGCTCACGTTGATCCTGTTTTAGCTCCTGTTGATCCCTTGCCTATTGAGCCCGAGCATGCTCTGTTTGCAGAGCACATGGATCCCCCTGACGAGGAGGCTCAGCACGGTTGGATACCGGCTGACGAGGATGTTCCGCCGCTTCCTCCTCACCGCACTGATGCTCACCATCCTGAGTTCTCGTTTCAGATTCCTTCTGTCATACCTCCAGCGGGGCCTGGAGAGGGCTCTTCCGCCCATCCATTTGGCCATGTACCGATGCCATTACCTGTCATGCCTCAGATAGCATCCATCCCATCTTCTGTTGCACCTATCGATCTTACCAGCACGCCATTACTTTGGTCCTCTTCCTCACCCATGCCACCCACAGATCCATACCACCCATTTCATTTGGGCCATACTATTGAGGATCTTTTGATGTCATTTGTACACCAGCATGATTCCCATTCTCAGCGTTTGCAGGAGCTCGAGAGAGCTCAGTTGTCTTTTGGTCCATATCTTGGTCAGACATCTTCGTCATTTCAGCCTTTTCGATCATTTCCTCCTGACATTGTTGCTCGACTTTCGATCCTAGAGCAGCAGATTGCATCCGTGATCCGCACCCAGCAGGCCTTGGAGGAGGATTGGCTTCTCTTTCGCCGCCTACATTATCCTCCACCACCACCACCATTCTAGAGATCATCGACGTTACCAGGGTAGACACCGGTGAGACAGCCGCGATTGTTATGCACAGCTTTTGAAGACCATTTGACCACACAGATTTTTGTTGATACATGTGATGTATTGTTTGTATGTAACACTGATATGATGTATTTTGTACAGGGGTGATGTAACCCCTATGTGATTGATGGATGTGCTAACACACTTACTATGCTTATGGTCTTGATATATATGCAATCGCCGCATTCTCATCATATCTGATTTACTTGATTGATTATTTTTATATTTGGACATGGGATGTTGGACATGGGATGTTGTGTGTGATATATTGATAACATGAGATGTTATATGCTATTACTATTACTATATACGTATGATTTCTATGGCCTAATCGACGTACGCATCTTTAGAAAATGGCACCAAGACGTCAACCGCAGCCGATGCCCACGACTCAAGAAGAACTGCAAGGAATCATTGCTGCCGCGATTGCTCAGTATGCTGCATCGCAGGGAGGACCCAGCTGGAGTAGCTCCAACGGCAATGGCAACCAGAATCCCACTCATGGTAACCCTAAGTCTTTACGACGTACCATGGTCTAATCGGATTCCTGTAACAATTGCTAATACAGTTCCTATGTTGAAACGAATGTGCAGGGTGCACCTTCAAGCAGTTTCTGGACTGTAAGCCCACAAACTTCGACGGCACGGGCGGTGCTGTTGCCTTCGTTCGTTGGGCAGAGAAGACTGATTCCACCATTCGTATGAGCAAATGTGCGATCGACCAGCAGGTCACTTACATTTCAGGGCTGTTTCTAGATGGAGCCCTATCTTGGTGGAACCTTCAAGTGCAAACTCTAGGCGAAGCCGCCGCCTACGCCCTGTCTTGGGCCGAATTGAAAGAGCTTATGCGAAGGAAGTACTGCTCTCGCGCGGAGATTCAAAAGCTTGAAACTGAGTTTTGGCACTTAAAGATGGAAGGGTCGAAGATAGCGGAATATGTTCAGAGATTCCACGATCTGTCTCACGTGGTACCTTATATGGTAACACCCGAGTTTAAAAGAGTTGAGCGCTTCATCTGGGGATTGGCTCCTCAGATAATCAGTATGGTGACTTCTTCCAAACCCGCAACCATCACAGAAGCCATTGATCTCAGTGTGGCTCTTACTGAAGAAGCGATTCGGTTAAACAAGTTCGATGAGATTGAACCCAAGAAAAAGGAGACTCATGTGGAGTCATCTAGTGGTAATAAGCGGAAGTTTTCAAGTTTCAAACAAAGCACCGGGACGGTGGTCAAGAAGGGAGAAGCGAATGCACCAGCTCAAGATTCAGTTGGTGATAAAAAGAAGAGCAGGGGATACATGGGTGCACAGCCCAAGTGCAACTCATGTCAAAAACATCATTCTGGTCGCTGCAGCCTAAGGGTTTGTGAGTCTTGTGGGAAGACTGGACATACGAGAGATTTCTGTTGGGCTAATGCTGGCCGGGGAGGCCAAGGAGGAAATGGGAATAGAAACAACCGTGGTGGTAATGGGAACCGCCCACAAGGAAATCAAGGAGGAAATGGAAACCGTGCTAACCAAGCAGGCACCGTGAACCGAAACCAGGGAAACCACCAAGCTGGAAACAATGGTGGAAACGGGCAGAGGCCCGGATGTTTTAACTGTGGAGATCAAGGGCACTTCAAGAGGAACTGCCCGGAATTGACCCAAGCTCGTGGAAGAGTTTTCAACATGGAGGCCAGGGAAGCGCGCCAGGATCCCAATGTCGTTACTGGTACGTTCCCTGTAAACCAACGCTATGCGTCTGTTTTGTTTGATACTGGTGCCGATTATAGCTTCGTATCGCTAGAATTTAAGAACACGCTTGGTTTAGCCGCTAGTAAGTTAGATATTCCTTATTCAATCGAGTTAGCTAATGGGAAGTTAGTAGAAGCCAATGAAGTGATTAGAGGTTGCGTAATCGAGTTAGGAGAGCGTGAGTTTGCTCTCGATCTACTACCAGTCCAGTTAGGAAGCTTCGACGTGGTAGTAGGGATGGATTGGTTAGCAAGTAACAAGGCGGAGATTGTTTGTCACGAGAAGATTATCCGTATTTCGACCGACGATGGTGAGACCATTGTTGTTCATGGAGAGAAGCGTGAGACGCCGTTGCGGATTATCAGCTGTCTGAAAGCAAGGAAGTGTCTGAAGAAAGGATGTGTTGCTTTCCTAGCACACATCGTGGATAAAAAGGCTGCTGAGCCGAAGATCGAAGACATCCCTGTCGTAAGGGAATATCCGGAAGTCTTTCCTGAAGACTTGCCAGGCTTGCCGCCTCAGAGGCAAGTGGAATTTCACATCGACTTAGTTCCAGGCGCCGCGCCTGTGGCTAAGGCACCTTATAGACTTGCCCCGTCTGAGATGCAAGAGCTATCAACGCAACTTCAAGAGTTGTTGGATAAGGGTTTTATTCGACCAAGCTTCTCGCCTTGGGGAGCTCCAGTTTTGTTTGTCAAGAAGAAGGATGGTAGTTTCCGTATGTGCATTGACTACAGAGAATTGAACAAGCTGACGATCAAGAATAGGTATCCTTTGCCAAGGATTGATGATCTGTTCGACCAACTTCAAGGTTCAAGTTTCTACTCAAAGATCGATCTTCGATCTGGATACCATCAGCTCCGGATACAGGAAGAAAGTATCCCGAAGACAGCCTTCAGAACTCGTTATGGGCACTACGAGTTCCTTGTCATGCCGTTTGGTTTAACAAACGCACCTGCAGTGTTCATGGATTTGATGAACCGAGTTTGTAAGCCGTACCTGGATAAGTTCGTGATTGTGTTCATCGACGACATCTTGATCTACTCAAAGACGAAGGCAGAACACGAGCAACACCTCAGAGCTATCTTAGAGCTACTGAAGAAGGAGCAGTTGTATGCCAAATTCTCTAAGTGTGAGTTTTGGCTGAGAGACGTGCAATTCCTTGGGCACGTGGTAAATGAAAGTGGAATTCATGTGGATCCAACCAAGATCGAGGCGATCAAGAATTGGGAAGCGCCAAAGACGCCAACCGAGATCCGGCAATTCTTGGGTTTGGCTGGTTATTATCTAAGATTTATTGAGGATTTTTCAAAGATCGCTCAGCCATTGACGCTCCTCACGCAAAAGGATAAAAAGTTTGATTGGGGAATCAAACAGGATGAAGCATTTCAGTTGTTGAAGGATAAGCTTTGCAACGCGCCAATCTTAGCTCTACCGGAAGGTACCGACGATTTTGTGGTATACTGCGACGCTTCGCGTCAAGGATTGGGTTGTGTGTTGATGCAACGTCAAAAGGTTATCGCCTACGCATCACGCCAGCTGAAAGTGCACGAAAAGAACTATACCACGCACGATTTGGAGCTAGGCGCAGTGATTTTTGCTTTGAAGATTTGGAGACACTACCTTTACGGTACGAAGTGTACGATCTTTACAGATCACAAAAGCCTCCAGCATATATTCAACCAGAAGGAGTTGAATATGAGGCAAAGGCGATGGGTTGAGTTGCTGAACGATTACGACTGCGAGATCAAGTATCATCCAGGGAAGGCGAATGTGGTCGCCGATGCCCTAAGTCGCAAGGAGAGAATCAAGCCCATAAGGGTTAGGGCTATGGAAATGATTATCCAAACCGATCTTTCCTCACGCATTCGAGCAGCGCAAAAAGAAGCTCTCAAGGAGGAGAACCTTGAGAAAGAATATCTCCGTGGGATGGAGAAGATATTGGTTCCAAACAGGGAAGGAACGTTATGTTTTGAGAAAAGGATTTGGGTTCCTTTGTTTGGTGATTTAAGAGAAGTTATTTTTGATGAAGCTCACAAGTCACGGTACTCTATCCACCCGGGAGCGGATAAGATGTACCAAGATCTTAAGGATTATTATTGGTGGCCTAGGATGAAAGGCGATGTTGCTATTTACGTGAGCCAATGTTTGACTTGCGCTAAGGTTAAGGCAGAATACCAGAAGCCTTCGGGACTTCTGCAGCAACCGAAAATTCCCCAGTGGAAGTGGGAAGATATATCCATGGATTTTGTTACAAAGTTGCCAAGAACGCCTAAGGGCCATGACACTATCTGGGTGATAGTGGATCGCTTGACGAAATCAGCACATTTCTTGCCTATCCGTGAAAAGGATCATACAAGCAAATTGGCTGAAATTTACATGAGAGAAATTGTCACTCGCCATGGAGTACCTCTCTCGATTATTTCTGATAGAGATGGAAGGTTCGTATCGAGGATATGGCAATCCTTCCAGGAAGCTTTTGGCTCGAAACTGAATATGAGCACCGCGTTTCACCCGCAGACCGACGGCCAAAGTGAGCGGACGATTCAGACATTGGAAGACATGCTGAGAGCATGTGTGATGGATTTAGGCGGTAGCTGGGATAAGCATTTACCCCTGGTTGAGTTTTCATACAACAACAGCTACCACACCAGTATTGGTGCCGCGCCATTCGAAGCTTTATATGGGCGCAAGTGCAGGTCGCCGCTCTGTTGGTCTGACGCAGGTGATAGACAATTGGTAGGTCCCGATGTAGTTCAGGAAACTACAGATAAGATCGCGCAAATCCGAGATCGCATTAGCGCGGCTCGTGATCGCCAGAAGACCTATGCAGATCTGAAAAGGAAACCTCAAGAGTTTGAGGTTGGGGATATGGTTTTGTTGAAGGTATCACCCTGGAAGGGTGTAGCACGCTTTGGGAAGCGTGGGAAGTTGAATCCACGCTACATTGGTCCTTTTAAGATTTTGGAGAAGATTGGAACAGTAGCATACAAGTTGGATCTACCTGCCGAGCTGAATAACGTTCACGATACATTTCATGTATCCAATCTAAAGAGGAGTCCAACTCAAGTTAACGTTGCCATTCCTACCGACGAGATTCATATTGATGACACGCTCCACTTCATTGAAGAACCTGTTGAGGTCACGGATTGGAAAGTTAACAAGACCCGCCGGAGCAGTGTCAAGCTCGTCAAAGTTCGCTGGAATGCTAGACATGGTCCTGAATTCACCTGGGAGCGTGAAGACCGAATGAAAGAGAAATACCCCCACCTGTTTCCTAAGAACCCTGCTTCTTCAAGCAGAACCTAAATTTCGGGACGAAATTTATTTAACGGGGGGAGAATGTGACAACCCTCTCAAAACCAGGTATCCGTACGACTTAATTAATTATTAATTATTGCCTAATTACTGTGCTTTACTGAGTTTGCTGATAAACTGCTACTTGATTTTTGGTACTTGTACATATCTGCATCATACTTTGATATTTCTGTCACTACACTACTTAATTGCTGAACCTTAGTGACAAACGTGATGCACAAAAGCACAGTAGCACTAAACGGATACACAGTGAACATGCTGATATAGCCAGCATCAGGCAAACACTGCCTCTAAAGGCCTAAATGAGCAGAATTATTTTACTACACCCATAGTGTGTGTAGGGATACAAGGGTTGTATGATTACGTCTCTAGGAATAAGATATAGAGATTTGGATGTGCCTAAAACATACTTTAAGCACGAAACACAGCACTTTTATTTACACACTAGCTTCTAGCTAATTAATAAAGTGCCAAAATATGAGGAATTATTCCCGACACTTTGCAGAATAAATTGTGTCGCTAAAGATATTATTTATGACGCTTAACGGATATCTTAAGCACTTTAACGGATTACTATCCGACCGAACAACCGGACAATACCCGGAACATAAAAATATTGCCAAAATTAATATTAGTACTTTTCTGAGCCAGTTAGGGTCCCTGATTACCCTAACACCCGCTTTTGATGCATTAAACAACTAACGGGGTTAGACCTTAAAGTTAACGGCACTAAACCAAACTGAACCGTAACTGAACAATTGGAAACGAACCGAGCACCATTACAACTCAATGGAATCGGCCAACTAGTGGGGCCAAGGAGAGTACGCTTTTGAATATTTAATTGGATTGCACGAGGATCGAGACAACTTTCTCTATAAATAACATCACCTCTCACACACACAACACACACACCTCACCTTCACTCTCTCCCTCTCCCTCTCCCTCCTCTCGGCCGAGATCACCACCACCCCCACATCCGTTTTTCGGTTCAAGTCTTGACATTCCAAGGGTATACAAGTGTCGGTGGTTACGTACAACGGAGCTCGGAACAAACGGAACGCGGAGGACCTCTACCGTTTGCTATTATCCACGCAGTTTCGACTAGTTTCTTCCCTAGCCCCGAGCTAGAGGTATAAACGTTTAAAACTCATTTTTGGTCATGTCTAAAGTGGTTAAAAAGATATTTGTCGGTTGAATGTCGGTAACACCCGCTTGATGGAACTTTAAAAGTTTGCTAAAACGTGAATATCGTTGGTTAAAAGCTCAAAAACGCGTGTAAATGTCGTAGTACTTGAATATGTTGATTAATATGGCCTGATCTACGATGTGGTGGCTCTCATCATCGTTTAACCCGACTTTGTTCGGATCACGTATCTTGACATACACTTGTTTCTTGTGTACAAGGGTTAAAAGGTGAAACTCCACCACACGGGAAACATGAAACTTGTGTAAAATGTTTTAACATGAAAAATAGTATTTAAAACAAGCCGATCTACGTATGTACAAGGGTATATTCGTAGGACCGGGGTGTCGAGAAAATCATGTTTTAATAAAAATGGATAAAGTGTTAACAAATACGATTCTATAAACTACAAGTTAAGAACACTTGTAGAATAAAAGATCCGACAAAATAACAATGTTTACAAAAATTGTCGGGAAGTTGTAAGAAGTAATTGTTCTAAAAACGAGGTTTTTGCAAGACTAAGTTATGTATATATAGATCCACTAAAAATAACGAGATCTACACCGTAGTTTTTGTAAAAACTACAAGTTCATGAAACAACGCGGTTTTACATACTAGTCTTCTATTTGAAGTGTTGAAAATTGATTCGGTTGATTTGATAAATTGTTGAGATGATTTGTAAAAGAAAATGATACGCTTGAAAGCGTGGCCACCTCCAGTTACAGGGGAAACTCTGGCGAAATTTTCTAAAAATCTAACACTTAGAATTATTTACAAGTGTTAGACTACTTTGACATGTTTTCAAAAATATATTTCGCCACAACTTTATTTATAAATAATCGGAGGTGGGATTTTCACAAAACTAAAAGTGATAAATATTTATTCGGTAAATATATTTTGTCACCTCACTGTTTATGATTATTTTGTGAAAATGTATAAATATTATTTTTAGAGTAAAAATAATATTTACTAACCTTGTCAAGCCCGAAATAATACAAACGCTTCACGGCAAACATATAAGTTACAACGGTAATTTCTATTACCACTTAATCAAAAACGTAACTTACGCTTTATTCGGAAGTATTCATAAGCACGTATTTGTCAATATATTATTTTGGGAAAATATTATGAGAAAAAGGAAATATATTATTTTTGAGAAAAATAAATATATTTTGGAAATAAGAAATAAAATATATTAAGTGGGACTTAATAAAATATATAAATACACATGTATTTAAATCCCCCATCCTTGGGAAGGAGAATGCGTATCAAATATATACACGAACGGTTGCTAACTGTTTCCCAAATATGTAATCTATGAAGCTAAAGCACGGCCATCCGTCTAATAGAATTAGCACATGTAGGTCGTTGCACAGCACTTGGATATTGGATTGCTTGATTTTGTGACGCGTTCACTGTGAGTTCATGTC